>NW_026083190.1:0-89627 GCF_020184175.1 Aphis gossypii
ACCTTGAAAATCCACGAATTTGATGACATAAGCTTATGAAAAATCCCATGTTTAAATGAAGTGTATTTTATTTTACAAAAGTCTGCTAATTTTGCAGTGGCGGACGCATGAAAGAATTTCGGGGGGGGGAGGGTTGAAAAAATAAGAATAATTACCATTATTTTGAAATAATTATTTATTGTATTTTTAGAAGTCATAACAATTAATTATAAAATCAAATTTATCCGCCTCGGTGTTTTTGCATAATATTCAAGATATCTTCATAAGGTACCTCTATGTCTCTGTATAAGTTCAATAATACTAATCCATTCAATTGGTCCTCCGACTTCTTGTTTCGTTAATAGGTATTTAATCTACGGAGACAAGAGAATGATCTTTCACTTAAAGCAACTGAAACGGGAAGTGTTGCTCTAATTTGCAAAAATCGATGTATAGACTGATATAACGTAGATTCGCAAACGTTTTGAGCATCAACAAAGTTTTTGGCCTTTTTTTTTCAGGCGTATTTGAACAATTCTGAAATAATAATATAAATAAGTTTTCATATAAAGAACAAAGAATACCTAAGATAATAAAAAACAAAGTTACTTACTCCACATTGTGATATCCGATTCTAAATCTTCATGAAATCCCTTTATGTCATTTGGCTACTCCTTTCTAAACGTTTTGACTGTTAAGACTATTTCTTCTGTTGTCAGTTCACTGCACTTTGTTGGTAAAATATTTTGTAATCACAGTAAAATATCTTGATTTGTTAATTCAATGCACAATATTGACTGTGATAAACTTTCCTGCTGTATCAATAATTTCATTTTGAATGCGATGGCTTGTGTACATTGCATTAGCACTCACAGTTTTGAAATGATTCCCCAAAGCATGATCACCGCTTTCAATAGCAAATCGAAGTAACGTTCGGAAATTTCCGTCGTTTTCTTTTGGCATGTCTATTAATAAATTACCGTCATCACGATGACCTCGCATTGCAATACCCTGTCTATCGCAAAACAAAATGGCTCGGATGGTAGGAATCAATTTTTGTCTATTTTCAAGTTGTTGTTTCTTCCCTTGTCGATTATTTTCGTAAACAAATTTGAAATTTTGACCATCTTCCACAGCATCTTTATTATATTTTTTTGTTTGATGTTTTCTGAACTTTTCAAGTGCTTTTTTCCAATCTCTAAACGCAGTTTCAACAAAAAAATTCGGATATCCATGACCTCCTTTACCAATAAATTTTAAACCAAATGATATGCAATATCGGCAATATGCACCATCTTCTTTAGCTGAATACACTAACCATACGAAAGAACGACAGCAAGAATACTGAAATTTCAAATTTCGATCGCCTGAAGTCGGGAACTTGAAATCAATTTCTGGCATCCAAGAATGCATTATAACATTAAATTTATCACCATCATTTAATGTTCGTCGACAAAAACTTGCTATGTCATTTGAAAAATCCTACGGATATAATAGAAATTCAACATAATTCCTATTTAACATCATTTTTTTTTATATATATTTTGTTAGAACTTAGAAGTCTATAATTTTGAATTAAAAATACTAAAACACAAATTGTATAATTTAAGAGGACGCGCCATACCCGCATGGTGAGGTTAGGTGTTTATGTTATACATATTATATTTCAATATAAAAAATAATCCAATTTAGTTTAACTAACTTTATGATTTGAAGTTACTTGTGACACCACATTTTTTTGTTTTTTTTTTGTAGGACTCTCTTCTAATGTCACGAGGATACCAGGGTTGTCAATGTCTTTGTTATTGTCATTGTCCACTTTTAATACACAATACCTATACATTAAAAATAATAAACTTTACGTATCAATAAATTCGTTTTAAGACACTACGAAAAACATATTAAAATTTTATAGTACATATTTTTGCATATTTAGTGATTTGTAAAAAATATATTTAAATAATATTTGATTAGTAAAAAATAAAATATAAGTGCAAATTTTTAGAACATATTTATACTTTTTTAAGCGCATAAGTGCATGCATATTTAGTACTTTATAAGTGCATTAAGTTTCGAGCCTTACTTATAATTATGTACAAAGAAAAAAATTTAAATCGTTTAAATTCAGTTTAGTTCCTGCCGCTATTTTCATTTTTTACCTATTTTAACTTACAAATTAAATCAAATACCCTTATAACACCAAGACCCTCCTAGGATGGTCATAAAACGGTCTATCAGGAATCTCAAGACTTGTATTGGAACTTCTTTTTTTGGTCCTAGACTGTCCAGGAGGGTTTCAAGGCAGTCTATTGATTTCCTGATGTCCGAGTTCAGACCATCCGTAGGTACTACCCAATATCTTCCCTATAGGGGGTAATTTGGATACATTAATTTGCTACCCGTTTCGGTCCAATTTAATACCCGTAGTAGTCATTAATGATACCTAATTGAGTCTTAAACTGTGTGTATTTAGTTCCTAAATGATTCCCAAAACAGTCTGAAATAATGTCTCTCATATTATTATGGGGCCTATTTAGGTCGATACACTTACCAAATGAGTCTTAAATTCTATGTATTTATTATAGCCCATAAATGATTCCTAAAAGTATCTGAAATAGTAGCCATATTAGTAATATTCCCTTTCAGTTTACTTTAACAGAACGAAGACTCTACAAAAATTGTCATAAGACGGTCGATCAGAAATTACAGTACTTATAATATAGGAACTTCTTTTTGGTCTTAGATCATTCAAGAGAGTTCCAAGACATTAGACAATTAATTGATACGTTATTTATTGATGATGACTATTTACGTTTGACACACTTTCCAATAAGTCATATTGTGTATATTAAACTTTTACACTCTTTAATGATTCATGAAGTCGTTTAACTTCTTAAAACTGCATCAAATTTTCTAACACAATTCTCAAAAAAAAAAAAAAATAAGTAGGAGCGGGTAATTAATAATATACTATTATAATAGTATTTTACAAACAAATTTAAATTTAAATAAGATAAAAGAATATTTTTAATTATTTCAATCAATTCATTATTTGTATAATATTACTAACGTTAAGTATCTAGATATTAAAATCACTTATTGTTTATTTAAATATATTATTGTGATGATTAAAATATGTACAATATTGACATATTGTATATAAAAATTACAATACTAAAGAAATTATTTTTAAGAAATAAAAACGTCAACATATATAATAATACATTTAAAATATCTAAAAAAAAAAACTAATTTTGTCTTGATTACACATATGACGGTTAGACGGTTAAGTACAGTATTTAAATATAACAAAATAAAAACATTTAAATTACTTCTTAAAAGTAATGAAAAATTAAACATGATGATATATTTTAAATGCCTAATATAAAAAATAACTAATTATGTCTTGAATACAAAATAAATATAAAAATTAAATACGATATTTAAATATAACAATATTGAAAAATATAAATTATTACATATTATTTAGAAAGATAAAAAGTAATCAAACATCTTATTTGTCAAAGGTTAGGGATCAGAATTTTGTTTGATGTGTCTTTCATAACGCTCCTTGGCATGTTTGAGCCAACCTGTTACAGCTTTATTAATAGATGTTACACTTGCTCCTTTGACATTTTTTAAAACAACTCCTTTAAATGAAAAAAAACATTGTTTGTATATAATTTACACATTAAGAACAAAATTTTTTTAACAACTCACCAGATATAATTTTAAATAGCAATGTAGTTTTAAGAGGTTCTTTCTTTTTTATTTAGTGCACCCCGGCCAGTCAAAGACATTTTACATCAAAATAAATGATTGTAAAAAGTAGATCCATAATAGATTTAGTGACTAACGATACGCTAGGACCATGAAATTGTCTAAGCTTTTTGATCTATAAATAAAATTGTCAGTAAAAATAATCAAATTTATAATTTATTATAAAATTAAGCTGTAAAATATTTACCAATTTTTTTAAATATGATTTATCAGTCTTAAGAGTCATATTAACTTCATTTAATCTAGCTAAACTATCAATTGGAAATCTTTCCAAAATAACATCATCATCATCACACATGCTTTCATCGTTATTAGGCTTAAGTTGTTTGCATATTTTTTCAAGCATTTGTTGTTGTCTTGCCTGGTTTAAAATTACTTTGTTCAATTTTACATTTAGTTCAATCAGTGTAGATATTGTAAAATTTGAGTTTTTTCTATTACTGGTAACTAAAATGTATACAATTTTTAATAATACAAAATATTATTAATGGTGGAAATAAATTGTTAGGAATAAAATGTAATTATTTACTCTTTTTAGGTGTTGTAATTGGAGAGTCTATAAAAAGTTCTCTTATAACTCCAGAGTTATTGGGTTTGAATTTGAAACAGGCTTAACTTTAGACGAAGATGACATAAATAATGGAGAACTGCTCATATCCATTCCTTCTAACAAAACAGATTCAAATAGTTCATATTATAATTTATTAGAATATAAAAGTAAATCAGTATTTTCATACCCAATGGTCCTTGAGAAAACTGATAACCAGTATCTAAAAATTAATAAATTAATCAATTATCCAAAAATAATTTAATATAAACTTTTAAGTTTCTTATAATAATCATACTTTGAACACTATCATTTTGTAGTTGTCTCATTTGACGATGATTATTGCATAATTTTAATGGTAAAATTTCTATATTTGATTGTACTAAAATATTATAAAAGTATAGAAAATATTTAATGGTATTTAATTATCATTATTATTATTATTTTAAAATCAAATTTAACATATAATATTAACTTTTTATAACTGGATTTGAGGGTTCGTGATACTTAAAGTTCAAGTCATCTAGAGCATTTTGATCAATAAGAGTTGAATTTTTAGAAAGCGATTGATAAGGTGATTTATTTCCTAAACATATTTTAATTTAATACAGGTACAATGAATAAGAAACATTATTTTATGATTAATTAATGTTTAAACATCTTACCAGATTATTATTGATCTGTTTAGCTATTTGACTTTTAATTTAAGACTTTTTAATTGTCTTGCCGATATTTGGTTCTCGGGACGAATAAAAGACCTAACAAATTTAATTAAATAAAATAACTATTAAAGAGAAAAAATATTGAAATACTATAAACCAAACCATAAATAAGTCGAGTAATATTTAAAAACAGTAAGTATTAAATTATAAGTTTGTACAAGGCAATTGACTGTATATAACCTTACTATATTAACAAAATAAACTGTGCCTAATTAATAGTATTACAATTATTCTCAGGTTTCAAAATTATAAAAAACATTTTATGTATGTAAATTTTAAGAGTTAAATACAGTGAATTAGAAACTAATATAATATACAAAAACGGTTATACTATTTGTGTACGAGATTTTTACAGGTTCTACACTAAAAATATTCACATAATTATAGTATTTCATTTGACGGGTTAAATTATACTTATAACTTATAAGTGAGACCTTTTAAATAAAATAACGTCATAAAATAATTATAATTTTTTATATTTTTGTATCTAACTCAATCGAAAAATTAATTAATAAATAAAATAGTAAATGGTAAGTAAATTTTAAACAAAATATTACATAGGTATACTTACTTGATTTCGGAAGCTTCAATACCGACAATTTCATTGGAGTCGGAACTATCTGAACCAGACATAATGTAATATTGATATTATGATATTTGAAAAGTTTAAATTTGTAATAACGAAACGTATAATAGCGAACGAACAGGATACGCTACAAGTGGAAAGTCGACACTTCACATTAAACAAAAGGATCGATCACGAAGAAAATCCATAAACGAAATAATAACGTCCAGTAATATTCTAAATTATAATATGTTGTTACGTGAAAAACTGCGAAGCACCACGGAGACACGGAGTAAACATAGATGCGTTGAATTTGATCATTTTGTTTTAGGTTAGTTCTTAGTCTGATAACATTCTTATCACCAATTGGTGGTCCAACTTTGATTGTTTTTAATGCCAATTAGTTAAATGTTACCAAAATTTCTTTGAAAAAATTGTATTTATTAACTTTTAACAGTTTAAACTTTTATAACATATTTAGGTTCAAATAGTTGGTTAATTTTGTTACATTGTACATGTCTTATAATGTCTGATTATTTAAGTAATCATGCTAGGAGTCTGACGGGTGATGTAATGCGTAGATATTTAGACAAAATTGAGGTTTTAGGTCCAAGAGATCCCTTATCTTTTAATGAAGGACTCAGGTATAATCTGGACAACTAACTCGGAGATTTTACCACCAATCACTTACCCTGACATTTTCAATTATTTAGTTTTAACCAAAAGTTTTTATACTTTAGAACAGTTTAAAGCTTATAAAAGTTTGGATGCTTACAACTTTTTTGTGTCTGGTTAGGTTTTTAATGCTAAATGGCTTGTTTTAAATGATTATGTTCTAGTAGTTGCTGAGGCAAGTAAGTTTAGTAATTTAAACTCATGTTCAGTATTAACATTATTAGGTTTACATAATTAACATTTTTTTTTTTTTGACAGTATTAATTAACTACACTTATTAATTTTGCCAATTCATTTTCGAACCCGTTCATTTTATACTTCATAAATAAACCCATTACCACTCTACTCAATATTTTTCCTTTACAAGGAAAAATTTAAAATTTACCATAATAACAAAATTATAACGAATTTGATCTCGCAAAAAAAGAAATGTATATATTTACTCTGTTTAAAATTAATATTTTACTACTTGCTTTGCAACTGTATTTTTTTACATAGACTTATTACAGCTTACTGCTTAAATTACAAATTGTTCTTCTCATCCTGTGCTTATAGGTTGCTCATTCTCAAAGAATGAATGATGCAAAGCTTTTGCCTTGGCTTGTGCTGAAGAGTTGTGGAAGTGTTTGGGGTGCAAATTGCACTTGTATGGCTGGCTTAGGTGAATGTTGTTCACATGTTGGGGCACTTCTTTTTTATTTACAATTTGTGTATTTAAAGAAATCTGAGAATAGCAAGTCAGTGACAGATGTTTCAGCTTACTGGGTAATTCCATCCAATCAACATGCTGATCTCAAAAAGATAAGCGAAATTAACTTTGACTGTCCCAAATCTATGCTTCCTCATAACCCGAAGAAAAATTTCAAGTCTAAGTCTGATTTTACAAAAAAATTTTAAAACAACTTTAAATGATGCACAAGAATTTAAAAATTTTTTATCAAACCTTGAAAAAATAAATAGTAATGCTGCTATACTAAGAGTTGTAGAGCCATACAACTTAAAGATTGTTAATAATGAGTTTCCAAAAAGCCTTGCAAATCTTTATAAAGATGAATATTCTATATTACACTTGGAAGAATTAGTATGTGTAGGTTCTAAACTGAACTTTTCATTAACTTTAGAAGACTGTTCTTCAATAGAAATGTCTACAAAAATGCAGGCTAAAACTCATAATTGGTTTTTAGACAGGACTGGTCGTATAACTGCATCTAGGGTAAAGGACGTCTGTTCAGTAAAATCATCCTATTCAAATAAATCTCTCATAAAATCAATATGTTATCCATTAAAAAACACATTTAAAAGTATAGCTACTGAATGGGGGATTAATCATGAAGAAGAAGCAAAAGCTTCATACATGGAAAAAAATAAAAATCACCATATAAATTTCTCTATGAATAATTCAGGTTTAGTTATAAATCCAAATTTGCCATATCTTGGAGCCAGCCCTGACGGTATGATAAATTGTGATTGCTGTGGAAAAGGTGTGTTAGAAATTAAGTGTCCACATACCCTAAGTGAAGGTGGTGAAACAAGAAGTATGTCTTATTTAGTTAATGGTCATCTAAGTAAAAACCATCAATACTACTATCAGCTTCAAACTCAAATATTATTATGTGGCACTCAGTATGGTGATTTTGTAGTTTGGTCACCAAATGAATGCTATATAGAACGTATCAACATTGACCCTGATATACATGATGAAATATTAAATAAATGTAAATGTTTTTTTTATGAATCCATTCTTCCAGAATTATTAGGAAGATATTTTTCTAACTCTGAAATAAAACCTACAGAAACATATGATGAGACTCTTACATATAAAAACTGTGTCTGTAAAAAAAATACAGGAGGTAAAATGTTAATGTGTACAAAAGAAGGGTGTCCAAAAATCTTTGGTACCATTATAGCTGTTTAGGAATAAAACGTAAGTCTTCAACAAAAACTTGGAAATGTGCATTGTGTCAGTAAATATTATTATTATTATACCATTTTTTTTTTTGTAAGTTGTTCGGGCCGGGAGCGTAAAGCTGTAATACGCGCGCACCGGACACCAACTACTTCGTAGCGCACGCACACACCGACCGACCTGTGTAATGTGTATAAGTTGTTATAATAGCGACTCAAAGGAAGTGGACGGGGTCGCCGAGCAAGACCAGAGAGTGCTAGTGTGTGCGGTGATGGTGTGTGTAGGTGTGTATGATTGTGGGTGTGTGTACTTAATACTAAAGAAAAAGAGTAACTAATAATATAATAAAATGGTAAACAAAATGTGGTAACTAGCGTTGCTGTATTAGGATAATAATTGATATATATGTAAAAAATTCACAGCAACACGTAAATATAAAATAATAATTTAATAAACAAAAGGGATAATAATTACGGCCCTTCTGGCCCAACACGTAAAATATAATTAATTTAAAGCTTGCCGGTTTGGCGCAACCAATATAATAATAAAAATATTGTGACAAAATATAATATAATAGGTAATAAATAGATAAATAAAACTCACAGCTTTGTCGGAGCACTGCTGGCCAGCCGCTACCTAAAAAAACCCTATATAATAATTGCACACACACACACGAAATAATTTGAAATAATACACAAATAAAAAATAAATAAACAGTAAGGTGATTAGCACCTATATAACAATAAAAATAATATAAATGTGATGATTAGCGCCAATAAAAATATAATATAAACAAAATCAGTGGCGATTAGCGCTCACACCAAAAATGAATATAATAATAAGAAATTAGTGACGATTTGCGCCTCACAGAGTATAACAATAAAAACTAGTGACGATCTGCGCCACTATATATAACATAATATAATAATAAATAAAAGGTGACGATTAGCACACACTATATAATATGATATAATAATAAAAAGGGTTGACGATTAGCGTCCAAGCAAAATATAATATAAATGTGGCGATTCGCGCCCATGACTTTAACACAATTAAAAAAACCAACACGGCGATAAAAACGCGTTTATGCGTAAACGCTTAGAGAGACTGACCTAATATAAAAACGTATGCCTTTGGCTATGGTAATAATATAATATAATTGATAATAATTGGACGACGATAACCGATAACTCGTCGGCAGGTAACTTACATAATAATTCACGGCGACAATATAATAAACGAAGATGACATGTAAGTATAATAATTACGGAACATAGATAAACAAACAAAAATAACGGACGGCGGACACGGATGATAAAGAGGTGTTACATAACATTATTTACAATTCACAAGACACAATAATTAAACAAAATAAACTTAAAATAACGGCTGGTGCGCGCGAGTGTTTGTGTGTGTGTGTGTGTGTCGATCGGTGACAGCTATCGAAACTGGAACGCGCGTATAATATACCTACACTCTATTCAGTTTAAGTTGACCCACTCGTCAGACGAAAACTGGTCATAGTTGCGCATATCTCGCAGCGCTAGTGTCCGATGTCGCCTTACCACCTGTTGACTATGACACTATACACCGTGTGTTATATTAACACAACGTTTTTGCGTTACTCCGCGTGTACACGTATATTCCTGAATGCCCTACTGATTCACTTAAACATTTTATTGCAACCTTATTTTTTTTGTTAATTTTTATTTTATTCCAAAATTTATTAATAACAATGGATAATAGTGACAACATAGAAACTGCAGGCCCGTCAGTCGAATTATTTCCATCACCAATAAGAAAAAATAAACGAGGAAAAGTGAGTATTTTGCAACATATATTAAGGTTTTACATGTTAAGTCCAATTTTTTTTCTTTTATTTAATTTGTATAACTTATACAACATGTTTTCAAATTATTTCCTGAACTATTGGTACTAATGTACTAAACGCACATATTAAAAAAATAAAAATATTTTTATTTTAGATAGTAAGTTCTGCCGAACGTTTAAGAATTATAAACATGTATAAGGCAAATTTGGAGAAAGATCCTAACATGTCCATGAGAAGTATGAGACAGACAATTTCAAAATGTATGGGAATTGGCGAGTCAACTGTGCACAGGACAATCAATGAATACAAGGAGACAAATACAGTTACCTCTCCGAAACGCAAAAGGGTAAGAGAAAATGTTTTCCATTTATACGATGACTTTTCGAGAAATGCAGTCCGTAGACATGTCCATAGTATTTGGTTTCGACGTGAAATTCCGACCATCGATAAAATTCATAAAGTAGTGTCTGATGACGACAGTTTACCAGCTATATCGCGAACCAATTTATACAAACTCATAAGAGATCTAGATTTCCGTTATTGTAAGCCCAGTCGTAATAGTGCTCTAACCGAAAAAAACGAAATCGTTGTATGGCGTAGACGATATTTACGGACAATACGAGAATACCGAGAACAGGGTCGTCACATTTATTATTTAGACGAGACATGGGTAAATGCTGGCGAATGCCCAAATAAGGTATGGGTCGATTCAACAATACAATCCCACCGTGATGCATTCCTTAAGGGGCTCACAACCGGTGCTCCGAATCCAAGTGGCAAAGGTAAACGCCTTATTATTCTACACATCGGTTCTGAAGATGGATTTGTTCCCGGTGGGTTGTTATGTTTTGAATCGAAAAAAAACTCACGTGATTATCATGATGAGATGAATGGTCAGACATTTTACGAATGGATGGAAAACATTTTGCCTCAACTGCGAGACAACTGTGTTGTAGTGATGGACAATGCGCCGTACCACTCGGTAAAGAAAGAGAAATCACCGACATCGTCTACTAGGAAGGCCGATATAATAAAATGGTTAGAAGATAAAGGTGAGGCTGTTGATAATACCATGGTTATCCCTGAATTATTGAACATTGTCAAGAGAATCAAGCCACTTCATAATAAGTATGTGATAGACGAACTCGCCAAAGCTAGTAATAAAACAATATTAAGGCTTCCTCCTTACCATTGCGAGCTCAATCCCATTGAACTCGCATGGTCATCCGTCAAGAATCACGTAAAAATGAATAACACTACTTTTAAATTACCAGATGTTAAGAATTTATTAATAGAGGGTATAGAAAGAGTAGATCAAGTAATGTGGAAAAACTTTATAGAGCATACGAAAAAAGAAGAAAAGAAATTTTGGGATGTAGATAATATTGTAGACGAAGTGTTGGCAGCGGAGGTATCAAATTTAAGATTGACAATTACAGGAGACACATCATCGTCAGATTCTGAGTCTGAGTCTGACTAAAATCATATAATTTGTAAATATGACGATGTTTTAATATTGTATATAAAATGTATGTAAATATGACGATGTTTTAATATTGTATATAAAATGTATGTAAATATGACGATGTTTTAATATTGTATATAAAATGTATGTAAATATGACGATGTTTTAATATTGAAAAAAATGTATGTAAATATGACGGTGTTTTAAAATTGAAAAAAATGTGAATATATAGAATGATACTGTAGATATTATGAAAAACAAATGTATAAAAGATAAAAGCATGACATTCTTTTTAATACTCTGTATACACGGCGGCAGCTGTCGTATGCGCGACGGCGGCGGTTGTCGACGCCGGTCTCCGATAGTTAACGACGATCGGCGACCAATCACGGATCACCATTCACCGACCAGAGGGGTCCGACTGTTTCGGCGGCTCAGTATGCATGCGCGAGAGTGGGTCAACTTAAACTGAATAGAGTGTATGCTTATGCGGCGCCAACATAAGTATAAGTCACATTATTTTATGATAACTAATTATTTAAATATAAAAAAAGTAAGTTCTGATTTTTTTTATTTATAATATGTCTAAGTATAAAATTACACAATACATTTTAATATTACTGTTATGCCTTTATTTTTTAAGTTAAAGGTACCACTGAATTGCACATATTTGTTAAAATACAACAAACAGTTACAATAGAATCCAAAAGACATGTTCCATCATCTTGGTATTTCAGGGTAGTAATTTGAACAGGACCATTGAGAATTTTAAATTTAGAACGAGTTAAACCAATTACTCGTTCTACATGTACACGTACAGAAGCAATTTTTCGGGTTTCCTCTATAGTAAAAGGATGTAATTAAGGTAGACCCTTTGTAAATCCAGGAGTTTTCAAAGTTGCACAGTGAAATCCAACACTTTCACTTATTGTAAATCCTCAATCAGCTAACACAACATCACCTGGAAGTAATTTATTCAACAAGTTACTATTTTCAGTTATATATTTATCACTGGTCCGTCCACCCCAACCTTCAGATATGAAAGAAATACTACCTTGAGGTGTTATTGCAATTAAATACTTAACCGCGTTTTTATTTTTATATGAAGACCAAGTCTGTGCCCTAGCTTTTAAGTTAGATGGTTTCTCTATAGTAATTTCAAAACAGTCTAAAATTACAGCAACAGAATTCCCAAACACATTGAAAAATGATTGGGGCATAGTACTTCTTAAAGCTTCCCTATCTGGCCAATAGATTAGTCTTTTAAACATATTGTGCTCTAATAGTATGATGACATACGGAATATCATGGATGCAGTTGCACATGTAATATTGAACCTAAAACCCAGGTCTTTAAAAGGCAAATTTAATCTTAATTTCATTAAACATAATAATAATATTTGAAACTCAGTTAATCTCTGATTTGATGCAGTTAGCCCTGGTTTAATTGACTCTAAAATTAATTTAAAAACATCCATTGTTAACCAAGCATAATAAGTAAACATTGTGGGCCTATCTAAAAAAGAGTTCTCTGAAAAATAAAAAAAATTTACATCCCTTTGTAATTGGTCACACTTATCTTTCAAAAGTTCCAATTCCGAAATATCATCCATTGTGAGTTCAGTATTGCATGAAATTCCTGTTTCAGCATTAATAACTTCATCTTTTTCATTTTCAATATGCTGATCATTGAGGTTGTTATTCGGTGATTCTTCGAATAATTTTGTTGGCTTTAATAATGTTCTTTTTTCAGCCCGTTTATACCTCTGTAGATTTGGAGTTGTAGCTTTACCTAGTGAAAAATAATTTTTATAAGTAAAATATTTATGGTTAATAGTTGTTAAAATGATATAGGTACCACACAAAAGTATTTTTAAAGAACATTTGCTAAAATAAGAATAATTTATACATTTGTTATTTTATTTTCATATATAAAATAGAATATTGAATTTAAATATGTACCTAAATATTTTATTTTTAATTTAAATCGGAATGTTAGCAATGTTAGGCACATAATAGAAGGTTTTAATAAAAATCATTTCATAATTCATATCAATTATAAATTAACTATAATTGTATAATGTATATAACTCAGTGCTTTAAAGCTTACTAATACTTTGGGTTGCCTTCTAATTCTAAAATTGTTTTAATAACTAATGTCCATACCATTTTGGTGCTAGGGACATTGAAAAATATGTATCATTATTGGTCATAATAAATATAAAATAACCTACCACTGTTTTTTATGTATCCCATTTTTAAGGTAGGAGTCCAATCAGGGTTTTTTATGTCACCGGAATGAGCTGGTTTACCTACTCAACATAATAAATTTATTTATTGTTATTACATATTGTTATTATATTTTTCATAAATAAATATCACAAACCCATTTTAAAATGTAGCGAACAAATTCTCATGTGATCCAGTTGTGTATCTGTTACATCAGACCGATGTAGTGCATTAAACCACGACTTGCGTTGAGCCAACAAAAGTGCATTTATATCGGATGCAACATTTTTCCTGACTTTGGGAAAACGATAAAAAGAAAGATTTTTATTGGTTGTCTTGTTAGAGCACTCAAACACTGCACATAACGTAGGCATTTTTAAAATTTGAATACATTCAACGGTAAAATGTAAATTGACCTGGGTAATCCTGTAGGTAAACGTCGAATTCTGGACCACCAAGTAATGATAAGGCCTAATTGATAAGAATACATTAAACTAATCAATAGCCAATAAGCCAAATCACTGAAAAAGTGTGAAATCAGCAAGCTCCCCGCCATCCCCTTGCCTGTACGTTTCTAGACATTATATTGAGTCCGTGGCCACGGATCAATCAGTTATCTCAATAATACTATTATATAATACATGGTTATAGATATATATAATATAATATCACGTCTGTGTACAATACTTTATATTACGACGTAAAACTATATAAATTATATAATATAATGTATATAGCATAATTAAATGTATGATCATAACTTATTCCATCCCTATGTAAAATAACCAATGTATAATGTTTTCCATGATTTATTTTAATTATTTTATTGTTATGTACACTGTATAGTGTGCCAAGCCTATAGACCAGGGGTGGCCAGCGAGAAGAGACTCGCGAGCCGCCAAATGTATTAATAAATACGGAAGAGCCAAAATAAATGTAAAAAAAAAAAATAAAAAAGATCATATTATTATAAATTATAAATTAATATAAATTCATATTACAAAAAAATTGTTTATAAAAATGTTAGGTACGATAAGATGCGAGCCGCAAAAGTATATGTGGCGAGCCGCATGCGGCTCGCGAGACGCGATTTGACCACCCCTGCTATAGACTATATAGTAAGAATATACACACATTTATATTATATGAACTAGGCATACTCAACCTTTTTCAACTTATTGGCCACATTCAAAATTTATATTAATACCGCAAGCTGTATAGGTATATAAGTATATATACTTCATATTTTTTTTAGATTCTGAACAAAGTGATGAATGTATTGATTTTACAATGATGTGTGTTTTTTTTTTTTGTGTGTGTGTACAGCATAACTAGTCGAAATAATGCTTCAATTTCAAACAATGGGGGTGGTTTCCGATGTAAAAGTGAATATCCTTGGTGCATTATAGAGGTAAAAAGTTAACATTTTCCAACAGTTTTCAAAAAAATCGAGAAAAACAAAAAAAAAATGACGGAAAAACGGCAATTTTTACGTAAAACCAGTTTTCGACCAAATCGATTTTTTTTATGGTTGTAATTCAAAAACTAATCACTGAAAATCCTTGAAATTTTCACCAAATGTTAATGTCAGTGGTATCTGTATATAGTTAAATTTTCAAAAAATTTTGACTTTTTTTGAGTTATTTATAGACCACTGAAATTTTCGATTTTTTTGAGAAATTTTTTTTAAAGTGTCGATAAAAAATTTTTGGATGACCAAAAAGTTTTGAAAATTTAATACAAGGTTCCTTATGAGTTGTTTTTATTGTAGTTAAAAAAAATTAAAAATCGTTAGTCACAATTTTTTTTATAAGCGTTTTTAGTTCAAATTTTTACGAAATCTGTCGAAAACGCGAAAATTTCCAAGTAATTTTGAAGTTGAAAAATCATAAATTTTTTTTCTTTTATAACTAAGTTTTGAAAATTTGGTACAAGGTTCTCCATACATTTTCCTTCAAATATCTGTAAAAAAAACTCTATATTATTATCAAAATACTTGAAAATTTTATACAAAGTTCCTCATATGTTATTTTTATAGTGATTAAAAAATTATAAGAATACATAGGCACAATTTTTTTTTATTAGCATTTAAAGTTCAAATTTTGACGAAAATTCGTCAAAATTATGAATATTTGCGAAATATTTATGAAAGTTGAAAATTCAAAATATTCTATAATGACTACGAGTTTAATGAAAAATGGTATGGCTCTATGCCATCTTGCTAAAAGCTCTGTATTCTAAATAACATATGTAACAAATAATTAAATAAGAAAATTATTATTTATAAATAAGGTTAAGATATTTTGTTTTTTTTTTTACTTTGGGTGCTTTAAATAAACTTTTATTTTTTAATCCAATTGATTTTTGTTGTTTGACATCTTAAGCATAACCAGTATTACACCCTGGTACAAAACAGCACTTAACCATTTTTAATGTTTAGGTAAAAAAAAAATAAAAATACAAATTACTCTGGTATTATGTATAATTATACTCTGGTATTATGTATAATTATTGTATTTAAATAATCAAACAAATACAAAATGTAACGATAATACACTATTCTGTAATTAACGCATAACACAACTATAGTACTCCCACCGCGACTGATGGTGTAACAAGTCGCTACTACACCGCCGAGCGGCCGGCACATCATCACGCGATGCCACGAGAGCGCGCTGACAACATGGGCATATTGAAACTTCGATGTGGCCAGCATATTTCACAAGAAATATGCAATACAAAACAAAAATAATAGTATCGGCATTAATTGTACAAGTCAAAGGGTTTATTGGATGTGCCAGCGGCACGCATAATACTCATAGAACAGTATAATAGTCCGAAAACTACGGAGCGCAAATCGATGTTTTGCACCGGGAAGACCCACCGTGAGGTACATAAATATACGTGATTGACGGCAGTTCGAGTACCAATTTCCCTCCCGATCGAAACATAATATTGTGGTAGAGACGGTATAGAGGAATACCATATATTTGTATTAACGCCCTGTACCCACTGTCTCTTACCACATATTATTATTATCGATCCGATCGTGTGCCGTACTATCACCAAAGTAGCAGCCGAAGACGACACCGAAACCACAGCACAACCAGAGCCGAAGAGCCACCAGCCGAAGATATTGAGACGTCACCAGCATCCAGGACCTAGTAAGTCTTACCCATTTCACTGTCCCTATCCTATTGCCCGGACTACGCACACCGTAGTAATACCGACGCATCTCCCTATACCCTATCCCAGAGATGGCGAACCTATGACACGCGTGTCACAGAGTGACATGCGCATTCTATTTTAGTGACACACGTAATTGTTTAAAAGTTTGTCATCAAAAACTACTGGTCGTAGGACGTAGACTAAAATATATTGAGATTACAAAAATGAAATATTAAGTTTATGGTATTATACTTATACGCGTTGAATTGAATATCTCACTGATTAACAACTATTAATTTTATTACTTTTCGATAAGAAAAGGTAAGGTACCTATATATTTATACAACGGATATGACATGTAAAACTGGCCCATGGCTAGCGTTAGTCATTACTCATTTGTCGAGTCGAATGTGTTTCATGTGTTAAATTTTATCGTTGTCTTTGATTTGACTGAATGCATCGTTTTGGCAGTTTTCATTATTGGTGAGTGTTATTTTTATAGTAATTTAAAGGTTATATTTTTTAATAAAATATTAAATTTTTCTACATAAATTCTACATATTAATGATGCCAAAAAGTAAAAGTGGGAGATCATTTCACGAACAATGGACCGTAGATTATGGGGTAGTTCAAAAATATAATAAAGCGTTATGTTGTTTATGTAATGAAATAGTAGTTAGTCGCAGTTTTAATGTAAAAAGACATTTTGAAACAATTCATAAGGATATATTTTCTCTATCAACTGAAGAAAAGTTGGGATTAATTTCGCAAAAATTGAAACGTTTTAAAAATCAATCAAATAATTTCAAAGCTGCGTTTAAAACCAAATAATAATTTAACAGCTGCTAGTTTTTCTGTATCCCACTGTATTGCACAACATGGTAAACCAGTTTCTGATGGAGAATACATAAAAGAAGTTTTTTTAACGACATCAAATACTTTATTTCAAGATTTTGCGAATAAAAATGAAATAATAAAACGTATTCAAGATTTACCTATTAGTAGAAATACTGTTAAAGAACGAATTTTATGTATGAGTGGTGATATATCAAATCAGCTTCAAACTGATTTAGCGTCAGCAGACTTTTTTTCGATTTGTCTTGATGAAAGTATAGATGTAACTTCTCAGGCTCGTTTAGCAGTTTTTGTTCGATTTATTAGTGCTAATATTATGAAAGAAGAATTAATAAAATTAATAACAATTTCTACTAAAACAACTGGTCGTGATATTATGGATGAAGTACATAAAGAATTTATTAATTTAAAAATCAATATTCAAAACATTGTTTCAATAACTACTGACGGGGCTCCAAATATGGTTGGTAAACACAATGGATTTATTAAACTTTTTTCCAATGAAATTTCGCATCCTATCATCAACTTTCACTGTATTATACATCAAGAAGCGTTGTGTGCAAAAGATAGTATGAAATCGCTTCAAAAAGTAATGGAAACTGTTACAAAAATTGTAAATTTCATAACATCTCGAGCTCTTAACAACCGACAGTTTTCCAAATTATTAGAAGAGGTCGAGTCACAATACTCTGGCCTTCTTATGTATAATAATGTTCGATGGTTGAGTCACGGACAAGTTCTTCATCGATTTGTTGAATTACTGGAAGAAGTACGTTTATTTGTGTCGGATAAGTCTCAAGATTATCCAGAGCTTAATGATTTAAATTGGTTGAATGATCTGATGTTCTTCACAGATTTTGCTGCAATTTATAATGATTTAAATAAAAAACTCCAAGGCCGAGGTCAAACAGTTTTAACTATGTTTGATAATATTAAAATTTTTGAAAAAAAAATTGAAGTTTTTTGCAAAGATCTACAAAATGAAAACTTGAAATATTTTCCTTATTTGAAAAAGCAATTAATAAATTCAAAACATTTTAAAGATAATCAGCTTGATATGAAATTAATAATGACAAAATATGTAAAAATATTAAAAAATGCATACGAATTATTTTCAAGCAGATTTTCCCAATTTCGTCATCTAGATTCAACTTTAGAATTTTTAATAAATCCACATAATATTAAATTTGACGTACTTGAACATAGTTTTTTTGAGTGGTTAAGTATTGAAAATTTAGAAATGGAGTTAATAGAATTTCAGGGAAGTAATATTTGGAGAAATAAATTTATTAATTTGAACAATGAGCTGGAAAATAATCATAGTGAAATTGGTATGAATGTTAAATCGGAAAATTTGATTCTTAATGAGTGGAAAAGTCTTCCAAATTCATTTGCATCTATGAAAAAATTAGCTCTTTCTATATTGACAATGTTTGGATCTACTTATGCGTGTGAGCAGCTTTTTTCTTCAATGAATTTTCTTAAGTCAACTGTAAGGAATCGTCTTGGAACAGATTTAAGTGAAGCATGTGTTCAATTAAAATCAACCAGTTACAGTCCAAGGATTGATTCATTAGCCAATAAAATGCAGCAACAAATTTCTCATTAAAAATGCATGTATATTAAAATTTTATATTTTAACATTTCAATATTTTTATTTTTTATAAATCAAATTTTTTTACATACTTTCGTTTTACTTATACTTTTGGTATCTATTTCTAATATATTTAAATTATTTGATAATGTAATATTTGACTTGTTTTTTATCATTCAAACCATGGATGTATTTTTAAGTTTTAAAAAGAGTTATTAAACTAGTTGACACGCAGGTAAAACAAAATCCAATCAAAATTTTTATTTGACACGCTGGTACAAAAAGGTTCGCCATCCCTGCCCTATCCTATTGCCCGGAATACGCACACCGTAGTAATACCGACGCATCTCCCTCTGACTATCCTACTGTACGGACTACGCTCGCCGTGGTAATACCGTTATAGCCCGCTGTTCTTATTATATTGTATAAACTACGTAATACTATTGTCTGTACTCACATTGTATTTAATATATTAATATATTTGTTTATGTATTTATCTGTATTATTTGTAAAATATCATAATCTGTAAATTGTATTAAATAAAATAAAAAGTTAACGTATTTGACAATATATAAAAATTCAAGAGTTGAGTCATTTCGTTACAAAAATAATAATACAAATTATTTGAAACCTTATCATTGTATACATTGTCTATTTATAAATTTAATATTTTGATGAATTCAATAATAAATAATCATATGGAAATCATCTATGTCCAAGTGTTTAATAGCTAATTATAATAATATATTTGTTTTTTATTATTGAACCAATTTTAACCAATATCCCCTAATTCTGTATATATGTTTTAGATCTGATCTAAATCATAAATTAATAAATTATTTGCAAGGAATAATAAATCATGTTTAATTCGAAAAACATACATAATTCCTATTATATATAGTATAATAATACTACATGTCTACATGCTATAATTGTAAAATGTAGCCCTCTAATCGAACGACGCGCTCCTGGTGGCAGAATAACCGTGCAACTTTTGTCGGGCCACTTTATAAACGGGCGGCTCATAGGACTTAGGTCTCCTTATCTCTAATCTTCATGGTTTGAACATTATAATCTATACAGTGGTACCAATATGTAATTTAAAATTTTTGAAAATAATGTTATATTATTATACATTTATAGTTTATACATTATAGGTAGGTACGTGATATTTGAATATTTCACTGACAGTCACTATGCTCAAATTATTTTTATAGTGTACCTACATTGTGATTATCAAAAATCAAAATATTTAGTTAATTGTAATGGTATAAACTTAAAATATTATATTATATTTAATATAATAACCTATAATACCTCTCATTTCGTCAAGGTATGTTTACTTTTTAAATTTAAATTTGTTTAATAGTGGTTTCTGGTAATCTGGTTGTGAATGGAATATTAATTGTAGCCTGCACGTGTGATTTTTTTATTTTTTTATTATTATTATTTTTTTTCATTGAAATTGTTTTGTCGAAATAAAATATATTTTTTACAATAAATTATAAATTTCCAACTCCAACCGATGTGATTATGGGCAACTTCACTATGGACTAGAGTGCGACAGGGGTGGTCACTAGACATTTAAATGCAATAATTGAAAAAGCACAATGTATACGTAAGTATTATTAACAATGTTATACTCTTTTCGGTTAGAACTTAATTGGTATACATTGAGAGTTACAATTTTTGACACATTTGTCTTTGACTTACTAATTAACATAGTTCACCTACATTTTTAGGTCCTATAACCCTGAGGAAGCAGATTTAAAAAGGTGTATTTATTTATTAGTGCATGTCTGCATACGTTATGCTGGCTAGCATATCTGCCTGCTTCAACCTGCAACTCATTCACAACCAACTAGTCAACGTATAATAAGAACAGGTTCAATAAGAATAAATTTTTCGTTATATAAATAAATAAATTTTTAGTTTTTTTTTTTTTTTTTTACACCACGTTAAAAAAACGAAATGAAATATGTAATTTATACCAGCCCTAAAATTGAGTATAGTACGAAACATTTTGAATAGTTCAAAAAGATTAGTGTGTAGTATAACATTTAAAAGTATGTCATTTATTATAATAATAATATGTATAATTTTATATCTTCACATTTTTTTTTTCCAAACCACATATACACAGATACATTGTAAACAATATTTTGTGTTGTTACGTCTTATACACTTAATTATAGTTATTATTATTTTTTGTTATAATCAGCTTAGTTATAGTAAATGTACGGTATATACACGGAATATATTCTGTGGTATATATATATATAAACAAAAAATAGTTACTAGCTTTTTCTTACAGAGTTTAGTTGATATAAATAGTTATAAATTATGTTTTATTTTTTTAAAAAAAATAGTTTAATATACTTAACAAGAATTTACTTATTTAATATATATATATATAGAGTTTGTTTTACTTATTTATAATTTAAAGTATGATTGATTTTATATATTTTATGAATTATTGCTAAACAAAAATTTACTTATATATATTATTATATTACATTTATTTAATTATAATTTTAATAATGTGAACAATGTTACAAATTATAATTTTAGTAAGTACAGATTAGATAATGCCCTTTTTTTAAATTTTATTTGGTGTGAATTATAAACTTGAAAAGTGGTACAAATTATTTTTTTTAGATGTGGTGTAAATGAGAGATAGTTTTTACATTACCTTTTTTATATTTAAAATAAAAAAAATAAACGAATAAATATTTACCTATAATTTCAGAATTATAAAATGGAATCTCCTCAAATCGTATACCTCCGATCTTTGATTGAAGAATTACGGTATGTCGTATTCAGTGGCGGCGCGAACTTTTTTAGTCTTTGCAGCATATTGTATATTTTAAACATTTTGACCACCACCCCCTCATTGAACCAAAATAGGTATCAAAGTACTTCGGCACTTCACTCCCCCCCCCCCAACCTAGATTAAATTTTTTTCTGAATATCATATTATAGGCAACTATAAAATCTCAATAATTTCACATATTATTTATTTATTAATTAACTATAATTACATAATAAATATATAAAATAAATATACATGTTTCTTTCGTGTAGGTACATATTAATGTATAATTTAATTTTATAGATACATGTATACAATTATTTTTTAAAACTGCAGAAGTGGCATAATCACATTTATTTAAATATCAGCTTCTCTCTTAATAAATCTGATGACATAGCATACATGTTAATTGCTTCTTCATAATTGATACTTATATCTCTTTCACAGCTAAGAATCACCAGACTTTCCAATCGGTCTTGTCCAATGGTTGAACGTAGTCTAGTCTTAATTAATTTAACCTGTAATAAAATGTACATGAAACTATGAAAAACTATAACTTCAAAGTTCAAACTATTTTGATGAAACAAATAAAATAAATAATTATGTTAGTAACGCAAGATTACCTTTGAAAATGCTCTCTCTGCAGATGCAGATGAGGCAGGTATTGTCAGTAAACCTTTGTAAGCCAAGTATAAATTGGGGAAAGTTTGACTCAAATTGTAGTTAGATAAAACTTTAATAATTTGTTGTGATGTAATTGATTGTATTTTCTTCACTGTCACTATCGGTCGAACTTTGAGAGCATTCATTTTGTTCCTTAGAAATATTCTTATGCAACTGCTTGGGCAGCGTTGGACAGCTATCAAGTAAACCCTTTAATGATGAACTTAAAGTTAAATATTCATTTTTTAAATCGTTTATATTAATTCCAGGTAACCAATCCTCAATTTCATTAAATGCATCCTCTGGTAATGTCTTGTTTATACCATTACTATACTTCAATATTCGTTGAGGAGATAATAGACATAAGTCTTTTAATATTTCTCTTGACTGGTCGAATCTCGTAGAAATGGACATTATAATGGCATCAAGAACAATAAAGTATACTTCAGTTTTATAACGGTCAGTAGGTGATAAATATACTTCATCCACAGTAAGTTCTCCTGGCATAACTTTCCGCCGTCTTGGTCGGAGAACTTTAAACTCTGTCTCACGTACGTTATTTTTATTCACAAACAATTTGGTTTCGTCAACTAATTTCAAATATTCTTCGTCTGTTCTAAGACTTTGCAACCTTTTTCTGGAATCGTCGACTAGTGCTAATGCTTGTATAAAATCCAAGTTCTTGGACTGAAGGTATTTAGACAGTGGAGAAGTAATTGAAAATATTTTTTGTATAAAAATCATTGTAATAACAAACATATAAGAATTTATAGCTGTTTCTAAACCTTTTGCTTTTGACAATGAGTCACGATCAGAATCATCAGAAGTTTGCAAAAATTGTAATGTTTGTACTAATGCTTTATATTTTTCAAATAGTACAGTTAATGCTCTATCATGAGAAGTCCACCTAGTTGTCGAAAAATGTTTAAGACGACGTATAGGTTTATTTGGATAGTTCTTGTTTTGTAATTCTACACATTTTGCGGTTCTTTTGCGAGCTTTCATGTATTCATTTAATGCATGTACATCGCCGAAAAAGTTCCTTGATTCTAAACATATGTCACAAGTGTCTACAATGACTAAATTAAGTACATGTGCAAAGCACCATATATAAATTGCTCGTGGGTTATGGTTTTGTATATGTGTCCTCAAACCGGAATACACTCCTTGCATTGATGCAGCGCCATCATATCTTTGAGCACAAAGATGTTCTTTCCAGTTCAAATTATTATTTTCAGTTATATTACAAAAAACCTGAAACATGCCAAATCCAGATTCATCTTGGGTAGTTGTTAGAGCTAGAAGACGTTCATAGATTTCTCCATCAAAAACATATCTAATAACTAAGCAAAATTGCTCTAATTTTGATACGTCAGTAGTGGTATCAATTATTACAGAAAATATACCAGCTTTTTTAACTTCACTCAAAATTGTTGAATGAACAATATTTGATAATATACTTAATAGTTTGTTTTGGGTATCGTGTGATAAGAATGTAAGTCGATTTTGTTTGTGCTGTTCAATTGTATTTAAATGGTGCTGTAACGTTGGATGATACTTGGCAAACATTTTAATTAATTCTAAAAAGTTTCCTTGATTGGTTGAAAATGTTGATTCGTCATGACCTCACAGTGCAATATTCTGTCGAGCCATAAATATTAAAGAATCAATAATAACTCTAAGTATTTCCCTGTTTTCAGAAACTTGTATATTAGAACCTTGGATAATTTGTGCATCAATACGATTATGACTTTCATACAATGCTCTACTTAAAACAGATTGAATATGATCGTTGCAGCTTTCATGGTTTTCAATATTTCTTTTTATATTTCTATAATCTCCAGTTCCATCTGAGGCAATTGTAAGTTTTTGAGCTTTTGGCAAACCGAATATTTTACAAGTAGTACAAAATACTTTGTCAAGAGATGATGAGTATGATAGCCAAGAACGTTTGATAATTTCACCAGATGGCTGTGTTTTAAAATAATATTTTTCATGAAAACAACGTACACTGCCATGAGAGTCATTTGTTTTTGGAAACTGCCAGTTACTTAACTCCATAAGGGAAGGCTGACTAACACCAAGATTTAAGAAATAACCTTTTAAACCACTGGGTATCAACTTTGGCCATTTACCAGGATCACTATCAAACATTACTGTGGTCTTATCTATGATAAAAACAAAAATATATAAATTAAAAAAAAAAATAATCAAATAACAATAAGAAACTTCAACTAATAAAATAGATGTGTACTGTTAATCATGCTTTTTTAAATTTAGAGTTTATTTTAAGCAAAAATGTACAATGAACTGCCCTTGACTTTTTCTCTCAGAGACCCTAAATGAGAAGTATAAGTACCTATTCAGTCATTGACTAGTATTTGAATAAAATACTTTTTGTTACACAAATTAATTTTGTCAATGTAATTTTTATTTAATAGATTCCTACTGTTAGACGTTAGTTAAACTTTTTAATATAAACTATTTCAATTATTAAAACTATAAAAAAAAAAAAATATACCACTAAACTTAATAAAAAAAAAAAATGAATATCTACCAACTATCTACCTAATTACAAATTTATAAATAATATGTATACCTATTTAAAATTAATACCTGACAACGATGATTCAATATTCAAGTTTAATGATTCAATTTCAGTAGACATTTTTTTCGGCATTAAAATACTTATATCTTCTAAAGATTTAGTTGGCTTTTGCGTTGTTTTAACTACTAACTCAGGTTCTTCAACTATAAAATTTATAATTTTATTATTCAATAAAATAACTATCTTAATAATTTTTATACCTGACACCGATGATTCAATATTCAAGATTGATGATTCAGTTTCAGTACAAATTTTTCTTGGCAATAAAAGACTTAAATCTTAAAAATTTAAAACAAATTTTTAATAAACCGACAGTGAGCTGGAATTATTTATAAAAAAAAAAATGCATTTGCTAATTTAAAATTATATAATAATTAGGTAATTAAAGTTAATGCTGTAAGATTAAGTTTTAACTAACAATCATATTTAATATCTATATATAATTCACTAATCATTTTTACAATCACTACCTATATGAAAGAAAACATCACAGACAATATTTTATTACTAATAGGATAGATAGTGAAACAAAAAATTTTAAAAGGAAATTATTAATTTGCCCTCCCCTAGACAAATTTCTGCGGACACACTTGAGTGCAGGTTATTCTTAGAAGATAATTGCACTATTTGCACTTTGCTCTTTTTTATATAGTATTTGAAATGCTTCTTATAATTATTTTTTACAACTTTGCCATTAATTATAGGTTGATTTACATTAATATATAAATATATACCATTTAATTTATACTTAATCTAAACTTAAAAATTAGTTAAATTCCAATTACATTTTCTATTAAATACCTATATATTTTTTAAATTTTGGAAATAAAACAAAAATATACATGGTGTATTATTAATCGAAGTAGAAAATGCAGCGTTGGAAGTATTACATTGTTGATCAACTTAAATAGTTAAAAAATCATAATAATTAAAATAAAGTAGATAGGTACCTATATTAAACATTTTAGAAACTTTTGTATACATACCAATACAACTCTTTGGTTTTTTATTAAAAAATCTGTCCAAATTTCCTTTCTGTCTTTTATTGCACATTTGTGTTTTTTTTTTGACATGATTCAATATGTCGATTCCAGTTGGTATCATTTTGTTTAACATGTTCACGTTTACAATAATCACACAATACAGGTTTCATATTAAAAAAAAATAATTGATACTTAGTAAGAATTTTATAAATTATAAGAAATATATAAAATTTAAAATTTAAAATATTTATTAACTGCACGTCTGCACAAAACCACAGAATAATATTTAAAAAAAAGCTCTGAGCCAAACATTGTCTAGTACAGAACAAAACGTTTTGAGTTATGAATTATGATTATCGACTATCGATTAATTCAATACGTTTTAGAAATAATAAGTTATAATATAACTGTAACTGTATTAGTGTGTATATAATCAATGTTCAACCATACTATTTTTGTTATAGTAATGGTGGGATGGCGAGGGTCGCAGGCACAATCGATGTAAGATATTGGGATTTCCGTGGTTTTTATATAAATATATTACTATATTACTAAACATGTATAATAAATGTTATAGGGCTGAGTTTGTATTCTTAATTCTTATAATAATTGTTATTGGTCATTGGATTAGATAAAACAGAACTAAAATAACTACGACAGCACACGCATGTCGATACAGTGACATCGTAGTATACTAGCATACTCAATATTATATTATATTTTACTAATTATTATAATATTTGTCATGATATTTATGTTGAGATCTTACAATTATGCACCCACCCGGACCCGGATACCCACCCACCCACCCATTTCAGACATGAAGCAATTGCTTCAAATAATCCTGTATCCCGCCGCCACTGGCCGTATTATACTGGAATGTTAATTTATGGAACCAACCATATTCGGAATAATATTCGGAACAATATTCAGAAAAACAGTTATTTGAAAATAATGTATTGGGTTTAGTTTTGATTGGAATATATTGATCGGAACAGACAATTTCTAGAATTACGATACTTGGAACTAACATTTATTGGAATTATTTAATTTATAACAATCATTTATTGGGATTCTCAAATTTTGGGATACACATTAATTGGAATCATCAAATTTCAAATATTGATCGGAACAGACAATTGCTGGAATTATGATATTTGGAAACGACGTATAATTGGAATTATGTTATTTAAAACAATCATTTATTGGGATTTTCAATTTATAAAGTTCTACCAACTTAGAAAATGAAAATTCCCACCAATCTATCCGCAACTTGGTTTTTAATTCTTTGCATATACATTTTATCTAGAAATAATACACTATTGTATAACATAAAATTTACATAATACGCAAGCAGGTAAGTAGCCAAAAACTAAGTATGACTTATGAAAATCACATTTAAGGTAAACTGTTTAAATTTGTAATTTGTATACTGCATACAATAGTGAACATTTTGTTTAATTATCAATACCTACTAAAAAGTAAAAATAATTAAATAATAAATAAATTCATAGATATTAAAGAATTCTTTAATATCTATGAATAAATTAAATACAAATTATCAAAATTTAATCTTGTAGGTTATAATTATTATTTACATTATATAATATTATGAAATATGAATAGAATATAACCTCGATTATTTGCTGACTTTTATAAGTGGTAAATGGTAATCGTCTAAAATCTGAACCATGGTTACACTCTTCGACCATATATATACATATAGTTTATATGGTCGAAGGTTACACTTATTAATAATTCGTTAACATATTAAAAATCAATGATTATTTTATTTGATAAAGCGAATTTTGTATGGATTTTTGGTTTTTTTTATGATTTTTGAAAACTATCTATTTGACTACTAGAAAATTCATTACACCGGACCATTTAAATGAAATCTCCATAAAATTCTCTATCGATAAACTATAAATTTCCTCATTTCTCGTTCTCCTATGTAGGAAATTAATCTCATGCACAAACAGACGACCACAATAATTCTGAACTGAGTAATATTATAATATACATAACATACCTAATATTATAATATACATTTGTCATTTGCTAATTTAGTATACATTTATACCTATTGTCAGCGTTTTAGATTTTAAGACATGTCATATTATAACAAAATACATTTAATTATAAGCATTTTTGAGACGTATACATCATTACCCAACTGTGATGATTGAAATATAAGTTCATAAATTATATAAACACTTGCTCATGTTTAACACTCTTAAAAAGATTTAATACTGATGTCGTTATATGAATAGGTAACCAGGCGCGGACTGGCAGGGATGCTACAGCATCCCTTGCCCTAAAATATATTTTTATTTTTTATCATACAACTGAAGAATTTAAAGTAATTTAATATTATACTATTTGAATGTTTGTTGTAACTTAATATATATTTACGTTTTTTCAATACTTTATTTAAACAAAATAAAATATTTTAATACTTTATAAATAATTTACATATTTTAAATTTGCCCTTTAAATTATGTAGCATTCCGTGCCCTTTTTTACCAATCCACGACTGTAGGTAACTACTTCTAAATAAGCTACTGGCGTCAAGGCCGTAACTGAAAAAAAATTTCGGGGGGGGGAGTCCAACATTTTTTTTTAAATATAAACGCTAAAAATGTATAGTGGATAAACTATATTCACCACTAAAATATTTCTACTTTTAAAATGTTTGGGAGGAGTCCGGACCCTTGGACCCTCCCCCAAGTTACGGCCTTAACTGGCGTAGACTGTTGTATGCTGCTAGCATAATTACCATATGCGAACAAACGAATGTAAAAATGTAATTGTTTTTAAAGTTCAATAAATCGTTTATAAGTTGTAGATGACGTTCACATAAAATAATATTATACTTTAAGTTACCAAACGTTTCGATTTAAGCCCTTCTAAAACGTACTCCCGGAGTCGGGGGGTCTTCGAACTTCAGGGAACTAGTCTAGAGACACTTCTGCTCCGATCCTTGAAGATTTCATAACGATAGCACTTTTATTGAAGGATTTAGGTTTTTCAAATTCGTATTTTATCATAAGCCCATAATCATTCAATACAAGTGCTTTCTTTATGAAATCTTCAAGGATCGGAGCAATCAACCCTCGAAATCATATTTTTGTTTTCGAAAAAGTCGTGTGTCGATCTAAAGATTGACAAATTGGCAAAATAAAAATGCACGCCAATTTTTTTTTTCAAAAATTAAAATTTCGTTAGCCACCAATATAATTGAGTAAAAAATTATTTTTTGAGCTGGGAAATGATCTAGAGTCGTATCTTATTCGACACCAGGGTCGTCATTTCAACTTTTTTATTGTTGAAGCCAAAATTTTTGCAGGCCTTCCAAATCATTACCAGGCAACATGGGAAATTTTTTTTTCTGGTGGATAAGGGGGTGGGGTTAAGTGGTGACAAAAACAACTGAAAATTTTTTGTTTAATTTATTTAATATGTCACCTATATTAGTATGAAAACATCACAATATTACTTTTTTTGAAGAAGTATGTTTAGGTACTTTTAATGAATTTATATTATATTGCTGATACCAGTGGTATTTGGTAAGTAAATTTATGGATATAAAGCACTTAATAATACTTATCCCGTTATCCGAACCTAATAACCTATACATATTTCTCCCTGCACACTCAAAATAAATAATATAGCTAAACCTGAAATTTGTTTTATTGGTTTCCTTGTTCAAAATGACACAATATACTTAATTCATATTTCTAAATTTTTCTACTTCTAATTTTAATTTAACAACTTAAATTTAATTTAAAACAAACCATTTAGTTACATAAATAAAAACATTGATTGTCATAAAGCAATAATTATTTAATACATATTATATTACATTAGCAGATATCTTCGATTTTTCAACTTTGAAAATGAATCTACAGCATCATTTAGATTAATTTTATTTAAAAGATTAATAATTATTATTTATTTTTTATTAACTTTAATTTTATTATATTTATATAAAGAAATAAAAAGACTGTAATAATATTGTGATTTATAAACCAATTAACGAACTAAGTAGAAGTTCAATTGTTTTTTATTATTATTATTATGATTTATGAATTTTAAATAAATTCTCAGGAATGTGCATTATAGAAATGTTGTAAGCTATTTGAAGGGTTTTGTTTTTTAATGTTTTAATAATATAGGTATTATATTATACATGTTTCAATTAGATTCATATATATTTTCCTATGTAACCGTTTAACTCGTATAAGTGGGAAATATATTACCATTGCCCATTTGGTAAATCCCATGGTCGTAAAGAGGGGCAAAGGGAACTATTTTCCACCCACCACTTTTCCAACAATACAAAACAAATAAAAAAATTGTCAATATTTTTCCCAAAATCAAAATACTTCATATAGTGCATGTACCTATACCAATTTTCAGAACATTCAGATGATTTTTTTTGTTCTGCCCTATAAAGGGTTATTATAACGAGTAGGGAGATACCGAAGTGTGATAAGAAATCTATACCAGCATATTATTTCTACAGATATATTATATTATTTATATTATTATTATTTTATATTATGTCTATGATATAAGTGATTTAACCCCACTAATACATTATTACACTGATCATTTTAGGAAATAAAACACATTAGTAGGTACCTATAATAATTTTTTTTTTTAAATACTGAAAAAATATAAAAAATATAATATTATATAATATATGAATATTATAACACTTTGGTATATCGGCGCTTATATTTATTGCTGGCAGTCCAAAGAAGGCGTTTTTCAAAAATTTTGGTGCAAATGTACACCCTGCACCCCCCCCCCCCACCCAAATGACGCCCCTGTTCGACACTAAAAAGTCTAATAACATATATTCAATGGCTTACGAAATTACGAGACTATCGTAATAATATGAAATTGCAGTCAAATTGCCATTACAAAACACTTTTTAAATGTATTCCTTGTTCTAAGTCATTTTCATAGTAAAAAGTGATTTTTTTTTTTTAAATTCGTTCCTTAACTTAACAAGTTTAAATATTGAACTATTAGACTATTTTTAATGTTCATTTCATTTCAAAAAATAAATTACGAGATAAAAATATTCAACCTAAATATATCTTTTATACAATTTCTTATTGTACAATTCTATTTTATTATATAAGTAGTTACACAATAAGTACACAATAAAATTAAAATATTCAAGTAAATTTTCACCAAACTCTGAGGGAAAGAATATTAAAAATCAAATTTTGACACAAATAGATGACTTTTATCATGATAACGAATACATTGGAATAAAACCAACAGAGGAAATAACTTTTGATATCGGGATTGATCAAGTAGATTTTAGGACAACCATATTCAGTAATGCAACAATATGTTTTAACGTAGCAAACAGTATAGGACCTTTATTGGGATTTGAAAAAAAAAATTATGAACCACACTTGCAATACATTGATGGTCATCGTTCAAAGAAAGTGGTAAATTTAAACAGCGTTAATTCAATAAAAGTAATGTGCAATATAGCTCAAGGTTCATTCAACAACCACATGCCAAGTCATTCAATTTATGAGTTTTCTCCTACTGAGAACATAGGGACGAAGCTGATTCAATCTCCAACTAACCTAATATATTATAAATTAAATAAAACAAATATCGATTTAATAACTATACAATTAGTTGATCAAGATCATAATCCGATAAACAATTTAGGTGAAAAATTAGTAATCGATCTACATATTAAACGTTACGGATCTTAAGATGGAATTAAAATTTAATATAAGCCCATTACAAAAGATAAATCTTGCTAGTCATATAACTAAAGCGTTACCGGTAACATCGAATAAAGTAAAAAAAATAACAACGAAAAATAAAACAATTTTAAAGGCTTTAGGTTATAAATTAAAGCAGAATGCCAGAAAGTGATATTTTAAATATAAGTTCACCGTTTGAAACCGATTCTAAAATTACGAAAATCAAATATCATTCATATACACCGTATACAACTTCATTTAATAATAATGATGAAATACGTATATCAATCCAACAAACAGATGTTTATCCGTATCTGAATGAAAGCTTTATATATTTAGAAGGTCATATCAGATGCTGGAAAAGTAAAACTTACTAATAACGGTTTTTCCTATCTCTTTGAACAAATACGACTTGAAATCAATGGAATAGAAGTAGATAGAGTGTTTTTTACTGGTACAGCGGAGAAAAAAAAGTTTGAGGGGAAAAATCCCCCTTAAAATTTTACAATCTCCGGAGTCAAAAGTGCGCAGAACATACATTATGGTTTTTGAAAATCAGTGTTTTTTTACTGGTACAGCGGAGAAAAAAAAGTTTGAGGGGGAAAATCCACCTAAAAATTTTAAAATCACCGCAGTCTGATAGAGCGGAGAAAAAAAAAGTTTGAGGGGAAAAATCCCCCTTAAAAATTTGCAATCTCCGCAGTCAAAAGTGCGCAGAACATACAAATGTATACTACTTGTATTATCATCGTTTATTATCTATAATATCTTAGTATATCTGTGGGAATAATATAACAATAATATTATGCTGCCAGACGCCCAGACTGGCAATAATAGTAATTGTCTTTATTCAATTTATTCGATATTCATGTTTACGTTGTCGTTGATAGCATTGTCCTATCCAATAACTGAAACTTCCACAACGACAGACGCTGAAATATTCGCCGCAATCACACGTATTAATGACCTATTTTGTTTGATTATAATATTTATTGTAGTACTTACAATATTTCGTGTTAAATACGTTAATAGGTACTGTGAAAATTGCTACTTAGTATATACCTACTATAATATTATAGTTTATTGAATTTTAAATAATGAATTTTAAAGACAAATTAAAAAAATATGTGTTTGATGCCAAAAAAGTAAGTAAAATTTAATATTAATATTTTATTTATTTAAAAAAGCTAGGTACCATTATTGATGTCTTGATGGATGATTTTAATTTTGAAATATATAGTAAATTAATATCATTATTCATTGTCAAATCATTTATTAAAATGTAAAAGTATTTAATTGTCTACCCATATTAATAAATATGTATTAAAATATCTAAAATAATAAATTAAATTTAGATATTTTAGTTAGTTACCTACCTATGTTTTTAAATAAAATTACAAACATTAAACCTTTAAAACATAAACAAAATTATTTTAATAAATCAAGACACAATCATAACTATTCAATAAGAAAACTAATTTGACTGTCGAATAGATTTTATTAGTTTACTTTACACTTGTTCACAAAATTATAATTACAAAACACCACCGATGGCCTCGCTGGCACACGTCGGGGCTACGACTGACTGACTAAAATACAGGGCGCTAGCTCCACACCACCACCCGAACGCTCCCTGTCGGCATAAATTTTATCACTCGGCCGTCCTGACCCTCTGTTGTCCCCAACAGGACTAGGTAGTCAACTCTTACCATAACAACTAAATTATACAGTTCATACCTTAATATAATACTAATAGAAACTTGACATCTCTTGAATAATACAATGAATAAGTGCTAGCAACAAATACTAGTCAAGGCTAACAAACGATATCATTAAAAAAAAACTGATACTTAACAATAACTTGACACAATATATAATAATAATTAGGGAATCATTTGTTCACCCAATTAACCAACTGAAATCACAATTAATAATAATGAGAATTGATGTCATACCAATAACAAGGTTTTACATATACATATTAATCAACTAGTAATACACTAATCAATAAAAATCAACACAATATAAATTATTTAAATAATGGTATCCTACCCAACAATGAGAATTTACTCCAACACAATCAGTAGAGCTGGTATTATACCCATAATACAATTTAATTTTATACATAATCAGCATGCCAAGCTGGCGGCTTCCTCTTCCTCCGAGCCCTACCTCGCTCCATCATCTCCACCCTCATTCCTTCCTTGTCCAAAGCTGGTCCTGTTTCGTCGTTCACGTCTTCTTCTTCCAACGGATCTTCCTCCTTGTAGATGCGCCATGATTTTAGCTGAGACACATGCGTTGTTGTTGCGAACCTGCTGTTCTTCCCTTTATCCAGCTCAGCAACTCGATACGTATCTCCTGGCAAAGCTTCGACAACGACCAGCGGTCCCCTGTAACGGTCTTGAAGTTTAGTCGACTCACCCGAGACTGTTGGTACCCTTTTCATGACTACTATTTCACCAACTACATAGTGGGTGTTATTATGTCGATGCTGGTCGTATCTGGTCTTGTCCTTCATCTTTTTAGACTCTAGCTGCTCGCGGACCTCCTCCCACAATCCTTCAGGGGGTTCCCAGTCGTCAACAGTCTTAGACAACGCCCTTAGAGCTCCCTGATGGAACCTGGGACGGTACCCATGTAGCACCTCGAAAGGTGTCCTGCTGCTGACCTTGCTCTCACTGTTATTGATGGCATTTTGGACTTCAGAGAGAACAGCGTCCCAATCCTTGCCCTCCTCCGTGCAAGTCATTAAGGCGGCCATCAGCACGCTGTGTGTGCGCTCCACCTGCCCGTTGGCTTGCGGATGTCGGGTTGACGTTAGAATGTGCTGGATCCCTAGACTGTTGCAGTATTCTTCAAACTTGTGAGAGGTGAAGCAAGTTCCCCTGTCAGTGATCATCCTCCGTGGCAGCCCATATGTATTCACGAACAGCTCATCGCAACCTAATGTCTCATCCGAGCTGGTACTAGCTACAGCATAAAATATCACAAACTTAGTGAGATTGTCCACCAATGTCAATACATACTTGTAGCCCCTCGGAGTAGTTATCAGTGGTCCTACGTGGTCCAGATACACTGTGTCAAAGGGTCTTTTACCAACCGTTATCGCATGTAGAAGTCCTGGTTAATTCCCTCTCGGTCCTTTGACTAGTAAACACTCCATGGACATCTTGATATGGAATTTTACATACCTCCACATGCGCACAAACCAAAAATCTTGCAGTATGTTTGCTACCGTACGGTCCGTTGCCGGATGCCCCTTCAGGTCATGGGCTGCAACCACCAAGCTTTTCCGCATCGCCCTTGGCATCACAAATAGCAGCTTGCCATTAAACTTCCGGTACAACAATCCGCCTTCCATCACAAAGTTTTTGTCCTTTGATCCAGGATGGTCCCGGCTGTCTTCCACAGTTCGGATCAACCTTGACAACTCTTCGTCTGCAGTCTGACACATTCGGACCTTATCTTCAACCGTGAGTAGGACACACACCTCCCATCTATCTCTCAACTCCAAATCGACAGGAATCTCGTTTCCAGCGACAGAGTTAATCGGGGCTCTGGACAGAGCATCGACATGACTCATACGGGTTCCAGGTCGGTACTTGACTGAGAAGTCGAATTCTTGCAGTATATCATGCCAGCGGGCAACCTGAGCATTCGTCGCCTTGAACGAATTAAAATACACCAAAGCCTGACAATCTGTATAAACTATAAAATATAAGCCTAGTAGGAACTGCCGTAACTTGTTAATCGCCCAGACTACACACATTAGCTCCAATTTGCTGGAATGATATTTCGACTCAGCCTCACTTGTTTCTTACTTGCACAATATATCAATCTCAGCGGTTCTCCTTCCTCCTTGGATTGCAACAGCATTGCACCAAGTCCTACAGAACTAGCATCAGTATGCAGTTCTGTGACGACAGCTTTTTGCTCAAACATCCCAAGAACAGGTGGTCGTGTTAGTTCATCCTTCAACACCCGGAACGCGTTCGTTTGTTCTTCACGCCATGAAAATTCCACGTTCTTTCTTGTCAGTCGCGTAAGTGGTTCAGCCACAACCGCATATCTCTCCACAAATCTGCGAAAAAAACTAGTAAGCCCCAAAAACCGCTTCAACGACGTCACGTCTTCCGGGGTAGGAAATTCTGAAATTGCCCTCGTCTTCAGTTCGCCAGGTTGTATACGTCCATCGCCAATTATAAACCCCAAGAACTCGATCCTTCTCGCGCCAAAAACGCACTTTGATGGCTTGAGGGTCAAACAAGCATTCCTCAAACGATCGAATACCATGCGCAATTTTCCCAACATGTCCGGCCAGTCATGCGCGTCTATGACCATATCGTCTAAATAATTTCGAACAGTCTTACCGTGAAACGGTCCCAAGACATGTCGCATTAAACGAGTAAACTCCGCCACTGCCCCAGATAATCCGAACGGCATGCGGGTAAACTGTCCGGTAGTATCTTCAGTTATAAATGCAGTTTTCGCCGACGCGTCTTCCGTTAACGGTATTTGCAAATAACCACTAGCTAGATCAAGTTGGGCAAACAGTCTGCTATTTCCCAACGACTGCAACTGTTCGTTCATATCAGGTAACGGACTTCCCGAGTTGCCGCAAGGTCTGTTTGTTCAGCCGTCTGTAATCAACACAAAGTCTATGCTTACCCGCGCCCTGCTTGACAAGAAGTACAGGACTGGCATAAGGAGATCTGGTTTCCGTCACCAACCCACAGCGCTTCCAATCACTGACGATCCTGTCTATTTCTGCTCTATCAGCCGCGGTAGTTTTATACGGTTTGCACATCACCGGCTTGCTCCCCGGCACTTCCGTGATGTCCATTTTAACTAACTGCGTGCACCCAAGCTCTTCTAAGCCGGTAGCAAAACAATCCCGGTAATCGTTCACCAGCTCCTGCAACTGCGCTATCTCGTCGGGATTCGCGTCCTTATCCACATACTTGAATTCGTCTAGGCTCAACGTCGTACGTACGGCTTCGGTTTCGCTATCGACTACGTGTAGACAGTCAAATTCACCATCTAGTGTCATGACTGTAGTATCCGACATTTTGTTTACCATGTTGGCCTCCGTAAGTACCAGCTGCCCTCCGGCCTTGTGGTACGCTACTGCGGGCGAGTCCAACCAGTTTCTCCCTACGATGATATCTGGCCTCTGAGCATCATCCGGCACAACCAAGGTCACAACAGGTCCAGCATTGACGCCATCTACAACAATCTCGGCCAGCGCCTCGCCAACGGTTTCGAGTGCAGGTATCACAGTACTACCCACACCATATAGCGGTTTAGCGGACGGGCGGATGTTCAACCCACATCTAATAGCGATCGTTGATTTCAGTAGGGTAAAGTGGCTTCCTGTATCCAACAGTGCAATAAATCCGCACCCGTTAATGACTCCGATTTTTTGGTACGGGTGGTATCCTTCCACGCCTTTCCGCTCGACGACAGTGTTAACTCGCTGCAAAACCGGGCAGTTAGTCTTCATATGACCGGTAACACCACAATGAAAACACGTCATCAGCTTGCGCTTCGTAGGACAGTCGCGCGAAAGATGACCAACCTTGTGGCAGTTGAAACAGCTGCCGCGTTCAACGTCACTACTCGTTTTACTTTGTTGTCCGGCGACCTCAAGGTTCGTCTTGTAATCGATAGGTACTGCCCGTTTCCACGTCTTCTTTTCATTCGGAACTTCGATTACCGGTAGGTTCCGCTGGACAACACTGTATTTCCCCGTGTCTTTAGTCTTGATTGGTCGTTCTGTCTTCGCACTAGTACTCCTTAGCGAGTCCATCCTCTCCCAGTCTAGGATGTCCGCCAACAGGTCATTTTCGTTCTTATGCACTTTACCTAGTACATACATTGCCAATTCACGAGAGTACAGCCCTTGTATAACATGATCGCGCACCTCATCATACGGTAATGATAGGTCACGGCACAACCTCACTTTCGACTGGTAATAATCCATCGAATGCTCGTCTTTCGCTTGATACCGTCGGCGTAAAGCTTCCCATCGGTCCGACATACGCACGGCACGAATGAAAGTCGCATTGAATTGCGTTCTAAAATCATGCCGGTCTTTGAACGTACGGCCTACGAACCAATCTTTTGCTGCCCCCTGTACATTAGCGCGTACAAATTGAAGCCGATATGCGAACGGCCAGCAATTCAGGTTCGCGACACCTTCGACCGCTGTCAACCAATCCGCAGACGCGTGAGTCGACTCACGACCGTTAAAAACACCAACAGTTTTATCAAGATCTGGTAATACGCGGAAATCCAAAGCGGGTTGACTCGAGCTCGACTCTGAAAATACACTAGCATCGGTGATTCCGGCGTTCGCGTCACTCGAAACAGTCGCTTCGACGACTTGTTGCCGTAATTGTTCAACGAGACTAATAAGTTCATTGTACGTCGGCGCCTTCGGCGGTTGCGAAGTCTGTTCAGTCATAACGGTTATCAATGACAACAACAACAATGCCGATCTTGATAACACGCGATTATACCATACGCGATAACAGTAACCGCACACACGGGTGCCAACCGTTGCAATTCTAACCTAACGAATTCAAGCAATATAACGAACACGTGACAAAACACGTCGGAATTTCAACACGATCCGCGACACTCGCACTACGTTCTTCACTTCGAATCCCACTTCTGATATAATGTTAACTATTCAATAAGAAAACTAATTTGACTGTCGAATAGATTTTATTAGTTTACTTTACACTTGTTCACAAAATTATAATTACAAAACACCACCGATGGCCTCGCTGGCACACGTCGGGGCTACGACTGACTGACTAAAATACAGGGCGCTAGCTCCACACCACCACCCGAACGCTCCCTGTCGGCATAAATTTTATCAAAGACATCCATTATTTCCATCCGTATTTTTATTTTTTATCATAACTTAATGATATATTTTTATTTATGTGTTAATTTTTAGAACACACAATTGAATGAAGGAAACTCTGTTGAGAAACGCCCTTTTTCTAACGAAATTAGTGAATATATACAAATATCCAAAAAGGTAATAAATTAAATTAGTGTAATGTAACATTTAAATTATTTTCTGAAAATTGTGTACATTTCCAATACTTAAACAGTTTAACAATAGTAGATACTCTTAACTTCTCCCAGTATTACTCTTAAGTCTTAATATACTATGGATATTATACTAGTTATTTAGTAAAATATCATTTCTATAAAAAATATAGAATTATATTTTAAAATTGTATGTTTCTATTAGTTTCAATAACTTTCTTTTATACATTATAAAATTTGATTTTATTATTTAAGAACTAAATTAAAAATATTATTTTTTTCAATATTGTACCATTTAATATTATGTAACATGTATCTATTACTTATTAAGTAATTATACTTATTTCTTTTGTTTATTTTTTTTAACCCAATTTAATAATTAATTTAAAGGCACATAAACATGAGACAAGTTCCAGTCAAGTACATTCTATAATCAACGATGAACACAAAATTAATGACAGTTTTGAAAATCCTGAGAGAGATTTTAATGTGAGTATTTATTAAGGAAATTGAATAAATAATTAGGTATTATAATGTAATTTAATTTTAGGATTTAATAATTAATTCTAATTATACCCAAACAACTTCAAGCAACAGTGATTATGATATTGGTTTATATATTAACAGAACATCAGAACATTTAGTAAAACTTTCAGTGACGGTATTAAAGAAAAGCTTTTGAAAAATACATGGATACCAGATTCATTCACCAACTTGCATGTACAAGTATTATCTAATGTAAATAGGCACTTTCAAAAATCCTGGTTGGATGAATTTAAATGGTTAGCTTATTCTAAAGTACAAAATGGAGCATTTTGTAAAAATTGTGTAGTTTTTGGTTCTGGAAGTTTTTCCGGTAAAGGATCACATCAGAGTGTTGGACAGCTTGTGTCAAAACTATTGCAGAATTGGAAATCAGCCAAAGAAATTTTTTATCGTCATTCTTTTCTTCAATATCACCAATTAGCAGTTTTAAAATCAGATAATTTTTTAAAAATGGTTGATGGAAAGATAGATAGTGTACAATTTCAAGTCAATAATATTTTGTGGGCGGCAAGAAATTCCCTTAAGGGGACATAAAGATTATGGTCGCTTAAGTCTGAATGATCCAGATAATAATGATGGGAACTTCAGAGCCTTGTTGCGCTATAGAGCTAAAAATGGGGACGATACTCTTAAATCTCATATCTTAAATGCTGGCGGAAAACAAATGTATTCAAGTCCATTTATACAAAATGAAATAATTGAACTAATAGGGACTTATATTCAAAACATTATTATTGAAAAAGTGAAAAAAACCAAATTTTTCACTGTGCTTGCTGATGAAACATCTGATGTTCAAGGAATTGAACAATTTTCATTAGTTGTTCGCTATTTTGATGAAGATATAAATGAAATAAGAGAAGATTTTTTAAAATTTGTGCCAGTGCATGATGTTACAGGCAAAGGGTTAGCTACTACAGTAAAAAATGAACTACAGTCTCTTGGTCTTGATTTAAACTATATGCGTGGACAAGGGTATGATGGGGCTGCTGCAATGAGTGGAGCTTTCAATGGAGTACAAGCAATAATATTGGAGGAATATCCTATGGCAATTTACACCCATTGTGTCTCTCATTCATTGAATTTGGTTTTAAATGATGCATCAAAATTACAACCGGTTAGAAACTGTATTGGAGTGATAAGGGAAATAAGTACTTTTATAAGAGCATCAGTGAGAAGATCTAATATCTTAAAAACAAAATTATGTAAACAAGGATTGACACCTTCACGTTTAATGAATTACTGTGACACTAGATGGGTAGAACGGCATGAAGGAATTGTTAATTTCAAAAATGATATTTTACCAATTATTGAAACTATGGAACAGATAATGTTAGATAATAAAGATGATGAAACAGCTGCTCGATCATTTCATAAAAAACTTTGTGATTTTGAATTTTTAATAACATTAGTCACTGTTAGCAAAATGTTAGCTATAACTCATAAAATATCAGTAAGCCTACAAAAACCTGATATTGATTTAAGTTCTGCTATTGGGCACATAGAACTTGTAAAATCAGTCATAAGTGATATTAGATCAAATGTTGAAATTGAATTTAAACACTTGTATTTAAGTGCTCAAGCTATTAGTTCTAAACTTAATGTTGAACCATCAATACCTAGGATTGTTGGTATTCAAAGACATCGTCATAATTATTCAACCAACTCTCCAGATGTATATTATAGAATTAGTTTATTCATACCGTATCTTGATGAATTAAACTCATCATTAGTCAATAGATTTTCTAAACACAAAAAGACTCTTGTGAGCTTACAAAATATTATACCGATAAATGCAATTAAATCAAAATATGAAAATATTGTTGATGCTGTACACTTTTACCTCGCTGATTTTGAAAATGGTGAAGCTATGATTCAAAGTGAGTGGACAGTATGGGTTAAAAAATGGAAAATGGTTGATACAACTATTGAAAAGATTCCAAAAAATGCTCTAACAGCTTTGAAAGTATGTCAATTTGATCTGTTCCCTAATATTTATATTCTGCTGAAAATTCTGTGTACAATACCAATTACTACTGCAAGTGTAGAGAGAAGTTTTTCAACTCTTGGAAGACTAAAAACATATATAAGAAACCAATGTGGAAATGTTCGATTAACTGGATTAGCCTTAATGACAATTCATAGAAATATACCATTGCAAATTGATGACATTGTAAATAGTTTTATAAAAAAAAAATAGAAAAATGATTTTTACCTATTTGTTTTGTTTTGTTTTATATGAAGTTATAAAGACTAAAGAGTTTAATGTTACATAATACATAGGTACCTAAAATTATTTTTTTTATACTACCTAGTATAAAAAATCTTCCTATCATAATAAATGTACATAATAGGATATAGGTATTAGATGCTGAATACTGATTATGATATAACTTGTTTAGTTTAGGTACCTTAGGTAAATATCCATTTTTATACATTCCTAATCATATTCAGATATTTTATTATAGTTCTATAAACATATTGATAGCATATAGATTAAACAAAATTGATCTGTCATCTATGCCATATGCTTATTACTTATTATTTATTATATAATAATGTATTGATATTATACTTTTCCCAAAATCCCAACAAAATTTAAACGTCTAGGTATCTATTATTTTAAGCATGTACCACAAAATAATTACCACCACCTGTAGCATTTGCATTAGATGATTTTCGTAAAATTCCTTAAAAGAAACTGTTAAATATACATAGCGTCTAGGTGCTAGATAACTTGCTAGTTTCTATCTACTATAGCCCACCCCAAAAATTATTTCTATATACGCTACTGTCAGTACCATTTGACTTGTATGACAAAGTGGCATGCACATATCCAATCTAAAACTTCTGGTTCTGTCCATATATTAGTTACAAATGCACACCGTGATAAAATATTAGAAAATAGAGATTACATCCTAACATTAATTGATATCATACTATTTTTGGCACATCAAGGAGTAGCATTTAGAGGTCATATTGAAAATGAAACATCTTTAAATCAAGGTGGATTGGGTGAATTCAGTACCATATATTTTTTTATTTATAAAAGTACCTAACTAATGTTAATTAATTATATACCTATTTATATTATTTATCATGTTTACTGTAGTAACTTAAAAGAAGCATGCAAACTAATGGCAAAGTATAATCCAACTTTTGCTTTAAATTATGCAAAACCAACAAATCATACAAGTTGGTTAATACAAAATCAAATCATTGAGATATGCGCAACATTTAAGGAATACTATTGTTGAAGATATAATAAGTGCTGGAATGTATAGCGTTTCGTGTGACGAAGCTCGATAATTTCTTAATATTATATTGTTTTTTTTTTACTTAACTAGTCTTAAGCTACATTTTGATAATTGTTTTGTATAAAAAAAAAATTCTAGATGTCACAAGGAAGAACAGTTAGCTGTGTGTGTTCGTTACCCAAAAAACCTTAAAGTAGAAGAACGATTTGTTGGATTTTTAGATGTATCTCAAAGTCAAAATGCTGACAGTTTAATTGGTATTCTATTACAGTTTTTAAATTCTTTGAACTTGGACAAAATTAATATAATAGGTCAATCATATGACGGTGCTAGCGTGATGTCAGGTCATACTGGTGGAGTTCAGGCTAAGCTTAAAGAAATACATCCTAAAGCTATTTATGTACACTGTATGGCACACAAATTAAACCTTGTGGTCATTGATATGTGTAAACATTTAAAGGTGAAATCAATTATATTTATAAATGTAACAAATGTATGTATATTTATTTCAGTTATGGAATATTAAATTCTGTGCTTTAATAAAAATAATATGACATCATTACATCAAGTATTTTAAAATTTAATTTTAGGACGCACGGAATTTATTTAATGGCTTGGAAGCGTTGTATGTTCATTTTAGTCAACCTACGAAAAATAAAAAAATGACCGACATTCAAGAAAAACTAGGAGTTAAAAAAACTAAAATCCCACAGTTATCAGATACTCGATGGGTCTGCCGTTATAAGAGTTGTAACTCAGTCATCGCAAATTTTAAACCTATACTATATATTCTTGATGAAGAAATAGAATTACAAAAAGATAAAGATGTTGCCCAAGCAATAGGTCTTCTGTCTACAATAAAAAATGGGAAATTTGTCGTATATTTGTTTGTTCTTAATGATGTTTTAAAAATTATTAACATTCTAAGTACTCAATTGCAATCAAAGTCTACAACTCTTGGAAAATCTAGTTCATTAGTATGTGGTGTGATTGATACTCTGAAAAATAACCGTTCAGATGTATATTTTGATAATCTGTGGAATGATGTTACTATATTTTGTGAAGAACATGATGTGTCATTGGATATTCCTTCACAAGGTGTGTTATTATAATAATACCTATTAAAATAAAATAAATTTATGATTCAAATTATTGATATAATTTTAATTAATTCAGGTGGCTCTAAACGTCGTAGAAGGGAACCTACATATTTACAACAATATGCTGTACTATCAACTACTTCAGCAGAAGAATACCGTGTTAATGATGTACTAATGGGTACTTCAATAAATAAAAATTATTGTAAAATGCATTGTTTTTATCCTATACTTGATATTATTATTGTCAATATGGAAAAACAGTTTTCACCAAAAAGTATGGAAATAGCCCAATCTGTAGACAACTTTTTAAAATTAAACTTTAATGAAAGTTTACAATTCATTAATCATATAAGGTAAAATGAGAATTATCAGAAGTATTAATTTTTTTAAAGACTAAATTTAATATTAATTTATAATGTATTTATATTAATAAACTGTGCTAAACAATGTAAGTGAATGTTCAAATCTACTTTTTATTTACTGTATATACTTTTGAAAATTAATTTGTAAATAATAACTTTTAGGATTTATTCGGTGTTTCCAAAGATTTTTTAAGATCAGAAATGATGGTTATCAAAAATATCTTAAAAGTTAATGTTGATTTGGAAGTTCTGCAAAATCACTTAAACTCATTGAATAACAAACAAATCTTTCCAAATTATTATAAATTATTTAATGTAGCAATAACTTTGCCAATCAATTCCGCTACTTGTGAAAGGTCATTTTCCGCAATGAGGAGGTTGAAAACATGGATGCGAACAACGATGCTCCAGGAAAGATTTAGCAATTTAGGGATAATTAATATTGAAAAAGATATCAATATTGACAGGGTCTCAGTTTTAAATGACTTTGCCAGATCAAACAGAAGAATAAATTTAATATTGTAACCAATTATCTAGTTAATAATAAATATATGTGCATTAATAAGTAATAATTTTAAAATTTTATACTAGTAGCTAATAAAAAAAAAAAAGTAATATTGTTATTTTTTTTTTTTTTTTTGAAGGGGGATTTTTGTTGAATATATTAAAGGGCTTGAGCCCCCGCCAATGTAACTCCCTATTTGCGCCTATGAATATTACACAAAAATCAAATTATAATTATAATTTGGTTTCCATATTATGTTTTTTTATAAATTATTTATAACTATAGATTTATACAAATTATTATAAGTTTATGCTTCAATAATTTTCAAATGCTAAACTGAATATTATGCTCAGTAAAAAAATTTGTGAATCGATGTTTTTAGAAACGTCACGAGTCATATTTTTAATTTTTTTTTTTTGAAATTGAGATATTAGTAAAAACGTATATACCTACTATAACTGTCATATCATGTGTTTTTGAGTGAAAAAACCGACTTTATAGGTGTAGTATTATTCATGGCTAAATAACTAGGTATGATCTCATTAAGACGCATTTGCGTTCTGGGCTGCGCACGTACTATTCTTCACGTACTATTCATGATTTGGCATGGAAAGAAATCTTAACTGGCAGTGATTTTTATCACCGTACTACGTTGGTCGGTATACGTCTTATCTATCACTGCCAGTGGCGGCCATGACACCTGCGTAACACAAAGTTGCGATCATACCTAGTTATTTAGCCATGGTATTATTAGTAGGTGTATGAGTAGGTGTAAGTATTTTAATAAGTACTTTTTCTTAAATTAATTTATTTTTCAAAAATATTTATATTATACAGTTTTTATCAATTATCCAAAAGTTTTAAATAATTGACTCATGACGTTTTTGCAATCATCGGATTCGTATATATATAATATATATTATATATATTATATTAGTACCTATGTCAAGAATTTCCTCATGTATGAGAATAATTTTTTTCGTTTATCAAGTTGTGTAGTGTGTATTTACATTGTACATTTTATGAATACAGCAATTAACTAAAATTAATCACTGAAGAAAAGTCCGTTTTAAAAAAAGTTTGACAAAAAGTCCGGATTCAGTTTTTATAGTCGGACAAAAATTCTTAGCACATTATTTAGTTTCTAACAAAAACTCGGAAAACACAAAATATTCTTTATAACTAATATTTTTTTTTTCTATTTCCTTATTCTTATTATTTCGTATAACTAAAAAAAATAAAACTGAAATCTACTATACAGTGGCGCAACTAGGATCTTCGGGCCCCGAAGACAAAGTAAATCTGGGGCCCTATAATTACTTTAAGTATTTGTAGTCAATTTTTTTTTTTTAATGCTGACACAATTTGTATTTATTATCAGCGAAATAATACTGTGTAAATTATTTCTGGTTATATTTTAATAATAATTAATAACAACAAAATTACAAAATTTATTGAAAATGAATTTAAAAAACAAACATTTTAATTTAAAATATAATTAATTAACTAAGTATATTAACTTTTCTTGCTTTCGTTTCAGCAAATTGATTGATTATTTTGTCCATATCTAGGATATTAGCTTGTTCTTTTTCAATGTTTAACAGAGCAATATTAGACAAACGATTTTGACCCATTGAATTTCTTAAATAATTCTTAATTAATTTAAGCTTCGAAAACGTACGTTCCGCTGATGCAACCGTTACTGGTAATGTGAGATATATAATACAAGCACTTAATACTTCACTATAAGTGGTACAAAAATCATTTTCTATAATAAATATAGCTAGTTGTTTAATATTTTTAGTTATTTTCAAATTTATTAATTTTTTTATGCATAAAAGTTGTCTGGTGAAATCTGAGCTAATATCGACGTTATAAAAATTGACGAAATCATACGAAGCTTTAATGATATCATCTTCCGTGCTATTAACCAATGAACAAGGATTTAGAAATCAAAATATTCAATTACCTTTTTTAAACCCTGGAATCGATTATCTAATTGAAAAATTACTGTATCAATGACTGGAAGAAAAACCTTGATTCTTAAATTATCTTCTGAAATATCTAATCGACGGTCGCCATCTACTTCATCAAAATATCTTCTTCCAAACTTTAATCTATGTACATGAAATTCCTGAGGAATCCCCCATTTTGTACACATACATTTGGCTGTTTCCATTAAAGTATGATAATTATTTCTCAATTCTTTAATTGTAGATGTAGCTTGTTTCAAGTTTTCACATGCATTATGTAAATTTGTATCTTTTTTTTGAAGAGACTTAGACACTCCGTGTAAGGGTTTTAAAATTTCTTCCCATAAACAAAGAAGGAAAATAAATTCTACAGATTCTAATTTTTTTTTCAAAGATAAACTCATACTTTTTTCGTCGGTTTTAGAACTTGTTAAGGATATATTTGTTAAAGCTTTCAGTACATCAATAAATCTGACTTTTAATGAATAAATCGATTCATGTCGTGCTTCCCATCTTGTCACACATAACTTTTTCAGAACTTTAGCTTTTATTTTTTTGGCATCAGCTTCGCCAAAAGCTAAAATTGACCATCGTGGAGCACTTGAACTAAAAAAATTAAATATGCTTTGCACAGTTTCAAAAAAAGATGTAACTTGTTTTGAACTTTTAGCAGCATCTGAAATAACCAGGTTTAAATTGTGTGCACAACAACCCAAGTAACACTGGATATTCATATCATGAACTATCTTTCTTCAATTTCGTTTATTCTATTAATATTACATTAGAATCATATATAATTATTTCTTGAATATTCGTAGAAGATTTATCTAAATAATAACAATATATTCATGGTAAAATATTAATCTTAAAAGAATATTCGTAGGAGAATATTTGTTACATATTCTAACACAGCTGATGAAATGAATATTCTATTAAAAATAATAGATTCATATTTTTTTTATTATTATACATTTTTGAATATCCATAGAGTAATTCAAATTGAATATCCATACAACATATCCGATTCAGAATACTCATTGAATAATAGTTACAATCATATGTAATGAATATTCATTTAATAATAATACATAAATATTTCTTTTTTCATTAATGACATGTTTTTTTATTTAGCATGCTATTTATAATATAAGAAACGATACGGTTTACGAAAAATACGTGTTTTACTGTTGTGGTATATTGATATACGAATATTATTGTTATCATTGAATAATAATATAATTTTTTTATATAAAATGAACATCCGTGGATTTCCTTTGTTCAATTATTATAATACGCGCCGCGCGGTCATTTCATCATTAACGTTGTGCTTATGCGGTGACCATATTTTTTTAATATTTTTACATTTTATTTCACACGTGCTTGTAGTGCAGACGTTTAGATTGACATCGTCCTCGTTTTTTTTCAGAACGCTGGTAAGTAATTATTTGTTTAATTACTATGTATAATGTATTATTGTAATTCATTTCCTACAAACTTATATTACCTACCTAAATGATGTATCTATGATACAATTATTGTGTTTTAAATTTTCGAAACAAATGCAGTTTGGTTTCTACGCAATTTTTTCGATTTTTTTCTCCAAAATGTGTGTTTTAAAGCCTTGAAAACAAGTCCAAATCGAAAATATTTACATTTTTTTTTTTTTTTTTTACTTAAAAAGTTATACCAAAAAAAAATAACTATAAAACAGTATAATAAACACGTAAACAACCACGTGATATCCACGATAAAATCATAAAAAAACTACTTTTTGATTATTTTCTTTTAAAATTATATGTGTTTTCTGATGGATGAAATTATGCAATAAGATTTAAATTATCGTACTTATTTTTTAAAAACTCAAAAAATTGAAAACAAAAATGTGACCACCCGTGTATCGAAACTCGTCGCTACGCCCTTCGACTTGTTATGCAAAACCACCTAATGTAGATCACAGCATAAAAAATAAATGTATTAAGGTATTTATATTTTATAGCTTTACTTTCCAACAACAGTAGGGAAGCAAAATACCTACACAGCGTTTCACACATGCATGCGTAAATACGTAAAATCGTAAACTTTTGTTTTCAGTGCTTTAAAACGTACATTTTTGGGGGAAGGGGGGAAATTGAAAAAATCGTGTAGGAACTAAACTGCATTTATACCATTAATTTATTAAAATTTTATTTAAGTTTTGTAATGAATAATAATTATACCTTAAGTTTTAAAGTTAAAGAGATTTATTGAGTGAATCAATAAGTCCTATTAGTTAGATACCTGCTTATGGTTTTTTCTGTTAAAGTGTTAACATATTGTATTCTGATACTTTTTAATAATTTTTATAATTCTCAGTTAATAAAAGTTATCAAATTATCTCCTTAAAACTTAGTGACATCTATACTATAGATAGGTGCTTAAAATAATTTAGAAGTGTATTTAGCATTCGAAAAATAAAATAATATACTATAAAGTACAAAACCTACAAATTTTTTCATATTTAAAATATAAAATAATAATAATAATAATGCTAAATGTTCTATTTACCTTATAATTATATATTATTACCTAGTACTTAATCATAAAATATTAAAGAATATCATAAATTAAAATTAATTTAAGTTAGATATGTGACTATTGATCTGTAGGTAATGTTTGAATTTCTAATTTAGTTTTCATATAATTTTTGTTATGGGACCAAACCATTTATTTTTTGAATTCTTTGTTTACATCTAGGAAATCTATTTAGCTCAAGGGTCAAAAATTCAAAATTAGTGCCAGATTAGGGCCCAGTGTGAATGATTATTTAAGGTATTTAAAATAAATATAAAAATAAACTACCTAAATACTATTAAGAAACCTATTATTTTTAGAACCTATCTATCTTTATTTTATAATATTCAATAAATGTGATATCAATAAATAAATAGGTTCACAAAAATAAATTTAAAATAAATTAAAATTTTTTTTCATATTTAATGTGTAGTGGATTTTATATTATGGATTCTAAAAAATCTAATTCTATTAAAAAAATGCGCCCAACTTCAAAGTCTCAGTTTAATAAAAATGTGAAGCATCAACTAGAAACTTTGGATGTTATTAGAAAAGATAATACAACATTAACTATTTCATTACCTACTCAATGTAATCCTAATACTGCAAGTACTTTATGTCAGTCAAATTTTATAGATGTACAGAATGATTTCTGTGTACTAAAAACTAATGTTTCTAATGTATCTGGTGACTCCTTACAACATTCCATTGAAAATAATGATTTATCTTTTTCAACATTTGTATCAACTAGTCCAAAATGTAGTTCATTAAACAATTTTGTAAGTGATAATGTTTTGGGAAACTCAAAAATACCTATTCCTGATCATTTGAGAGAATGGGCTATTAGGAATAAAATTTCTCATGTTGCTTTGAAAGAATTATTATCAATTCTTAAGGAAATACCAGATTTGAAAAATATTCCAAAAGATCCAAGGACATTTTTGAAAACACCGAGAGAAACCATTTTGCGTGATATAAATCCTGGAAAATACTACCATTTTGGTTTAGAAAATGGTCTTATAAATATGTTAAAAAAAGTAAATGTTTCCAACATTCCTGATGTTATTAATGTTGCTATTAATATTGATGGATTGCCTCTTAGTGACTCATCACAAAGTCAAGTTTATCCGATCTTATGTTTATTAACTAATGTTGATATTTTATTGCCTTTAAATATATTTTGTATTGGTATCTATCATGGGTATGATAAACCATCAGATTTTAATGAATTACTAGAAGATTTTGTAAATGAAGCCGTTAATTTAACATTAAATGGTATACACATTAGTGATAAAAATTTTAGTTTCAAAATGTCCATGTTGTTATTTGATGCTGTTGCTAAGGCTAGTGTACTTCAAATTAAAGGACACAGTGGATATTCTTCTTGTTCAAAATGTATGCAAGAAGGAGAATATTTAGATCATGTTGTTTTCCCTGTTATAACATTTACTAAAAGGACGGATACTGATTTTATTAATCAAACTGATCCAGAACACCACACTGGCCATACAATTTTACAAAGAATTCCCAATTTAGGCCTAGTTACCGACTATATGCACTTGATATGTCTGGGAGTGGTTAAAAAGCTATTAGTTAACACATGGTGTTTTGGTCGACCTCCTCATAAGTTACAATCAAGATCTGTTAATATAATATCTGATGCATTATTAAACCTTATTAATTATATTCCAAACGAGTTCGTAAGAAAGCCCAGGCCTATTAAAGAAGCTAAACGATACAAAGCTACAGAGTTAAGACAATTTCTTTTATATACCGGAGTTATTGTTTTAGAAAACAATTTAGATAAAAAAAAGTATGAACATTTTTTAACTCTTCATGTTGCTGTACGCATTTTATTGTCAGATTTATTAATGCAAACAATGACTGATTATGCCGAAGAGCTTTTAAAATATTTTGTTCTATCATCTAAATTAATTTATGGTCCACAAATATTATCCCATAATTTTCACAATCTTTTACACATTACTGATGATGCTAGAAAATATGGAAACTTAAATTTATTTAGTAACTTTTCTTCTGAAAATTATCTTCAAAAAATTAAAAAGCTTTTAAGAACACATAATAATGTATTATCACAAATAGTTCGACGTTTATCAGAAGAAAGTACTTTACACACAATACTAGAACAGAAAATAAAAAAAGGTAGTTTTAAATTAAAAAAAGAACACAGTGATGGAGTTTTAATAAATGGTACTACTGACCCTCAATTTAAAGAAGTTATTTTTTCCAATTTTAAATTAAGTATCAATTTACAGAATTCTTGTTGCAAATTAAAGTGTAATTCCATAATTGAAATTTCAAATTTTGCTTACTGTCAGAAACTGAATCAAGTTGTTGTCATAGGTCGAAAATATAATAATGTAAATAATTTCTACACAAACCATTGGATTCTTCATTAATTGGCATTCATCTTGTCGATAGTTTAAGTGAATGTTTTTCATATTGGCCAGTGTCAAATATTCTTCATAAATTAGTTCGCTTACCTCATACTAAAGGATTTGTAGTAATGCCACTACTTCATACTGATGAATAATTTATTGATATAGTTTAAGCTAACATTTCTGTATACAATAAAACCATGTATATATTTGTTTGTAAATAAAATGTATATTATTACTTAAGTTACAGTTTTTATTATAATATGTGTGCTGCTGGCTGGTATGTGGTCAAATTCAAAAATGAAAAAAATATAATTGAAGTGATTCCAAGTAATTGGATCAGAAATTTTGAAGAATGTTTCTGGCCTTTAAAATTTGGGTCAATTAAATTACAAACAGCTATAAAAAACCGGTCAACTCCAGAAAATGATTGGAAACTATATCCAATAAAAGTGATATGCAATAAAATGTTCACCGTGTATAAGGATGCTTCAAAATTTGCAAATGAAACCCTTGCACAAAGTACATCAGAAAGTGAACAATTAATTGTCAAAAATACATCAACTAAACGTAAAAAGAAAAATAACAAAGAAATTGATTTTAGTGAATTAAGTAGTGATGAAAAACAATCAGATAATGAACTACCTCCATTTCCAAAATTTAAAAGTAAGATATGCTTTGCTAAATCATTTGTTTTTACTAAAATACATTTATATCATGTTACGTATAATACAATAATTCAATATGATTTTTAGAAAAAGATGTCACACAGCAGAACAATAATACAGAATGTAGTATAATTGAAGATAATTTAAATATAGTAACAAATGAAAACCAAAACATTGTTGGTATGTTATTTAATTTTTAATTTTATTATGTATGGCTTATAACTGATGTATTATAGGTAATCAATTGTTTAGCTCTTATATATATATATATATATTTTTTTTTTTTTTTGATTGCAATTAACAATGAAGAAAACAACCAAGATATGCTCATTAGTAATGGTTTTAGCTGTTTAATAAATCAAAACTACATCTCTTCAGGTAAAGACTATTTTTATTGATAATATTGGTAATAATATCAAGTAGGGATTGTATTAGTTTGGATAAATAAAAAACTTAGGTTTTTTAATTATAAAGTATATTAGTAGGTAGTTTTAATTATTAACGACTGTTCATATTTGACTTAAATGAAGCAATAAACTAATCAATATGGTAATATAATCCTTAGATGAATCATCATTTACAGTTATTGATAACCATGATATTAGTGTTGGTAAAGGGTTTGAAAATTTAACAGCTATGATTGGTAACAAGGATCAAAACTACAATCTTTCAGGTACAGTTATTTATTTATTTTTACAGTCATTTTTAGAAATAAAACTTATTTTTCATACTACATATTTTAAATTTGTATTAGGTATCTTAAACACTCAAGGTTTAATTCTAAGTATAGATCAGTTCCTAGAATATTAATATATTTGTGTAGTTTATTATTTCACAAATTATTGTGTTCATTGCTTTAACCTTGAATATCTTAATATATATTTTTAATTTTACTATATATTTTTATCAACATTAGATAATAATATAGTTTACAATAAATTTCTCTATTTCATACATTGTAAGTAAAATTTAATTTTAAATTATTCTTGATTTAGGAGAAACAGTTAATAATCAAACAGACACCATGCCAGAGATTAACCTAAGTAATGATATTGACTTTGGGAGTTTAGTGTCTTTAGCTCAAAATAATAAGCAGAAAACTCATATTTCTTCAGGTAGTTCAAAGAATTTGAAAAATTATTTTAAAATGTTAATGATTTACTGTAGTAGGTACAGATAGCTTAATTTTATTTCTAATTCAATATTTCTATTAAATATTCCAGCTAATATGTTATTATTTTATCATTCATAGACTTGATTACCTATGTAAGTATCTACAAAAAAAAAAAAAAATGCTGTACTTATGCTTAACATATTAAAACAATAATAATTGTATGACTGTTCGCGCCACACGTCGACGTATTCTCCGATTATTATTATGTTTTGTCCACAAATAAAAAGGTATATTTTCTGTTAACATTTATCTTATTTGTACGGGGCCGTTGGCCAAATACGTTGCACAACAGCATGAGATTCGGTATACAGTCGGTCGGCACACTGTGGTCGATCGTCGCGAATAAACGCTGCAACGGGCACGTTTGACGTCGGGAGGCGTACAGGTGAGCTACTAACCTCCCGCCGACTGTAAAGGGCCGAATCTATGTACTGTGTCATAAATGTTCATTACACCAGTAACGGCATAGGGCTCATGGGCGAGCAAGGACAAAGCGTTCGGCGACCCGAGCGCTCTGCGCCGGAGGAGCCCGGGTCTGCACGCTGGCTACGGTGCCACACGTTACAAAACGGCCGGTCCCGCGTTCTATGATAAGACGGGGACGCGCCCACGCGCTTTAGCCAATCACAAGCCAGAGTACGCGTATCTCACGCGCTTTAGCCAATCACAGACCAGAGTACGCGTATCTCACGCGCTTTAGCCAATCACAGGCCAGGGATTGCGTATCTTCAGACGTCAACGAATCACAGGCCACGGAGACCGTAGTTACGACCACAATCGAAGACAAGCTCGGGTGGCTTCGGCAGCTTCAGCGATTACACAGCGCCGCCGTCTATAAATACCAGTGCGGAGCACAAAATCAGTCAGTATTCAGACTACCTCAACCGTAGCAAGACCTACCCAGGCAGACTTGCGCGGTTTTGGGAACTCTGAACGTCCACGGCACCTGGCTGTAGCAAGACCCACCCGGGCAGACTTGCGCAGCTAAGGGACCATTGCCTACGTGACGACTGCAGTAAGACCCACCAAGGGCAGACTTGCGCAGTCGGACCGTAGGCAATAACACAGCCAAACCAACAAGAACGAACGCACGGCAACCAATCGGATACAGTCCACTCAACGAAGGCACGGTACACAACAATGACAAATAATAAAACAAATTATTGTTAAATTTTTAAACATAGAACATTGTTGGCAATTGCCCAATATGTTGTATTGGTTCAGTTTCAAACATACCTAAAAATGTGCAACAACATGTACCTAAATATTTTCTTATTATTATTATTATTATTATAGAAGTTGAAACACAGATCTTAAGACAACTAATCACATTAAACGCTAGATGCAAAGAACAGGGAGACTACCTTCATACAATCATGATGGTTGTTAACAGTATACAAGAAAAACAAGATATTTTATGTAAACAAAGTTCATCTATTGCAGTGTCATCAACTACCAATGATGAATTCGAAAATACATGTGCAATGCTTCCAATAGCAAATGAGTTAACATTAACAAATTTCAATGAGATTTTGATTAATGACAGAACATTATATGATAAAATGGTAAGTTATCACTTATTAGTTATTATGAGCAAATTAAAATATTCATTTAATAATTGTCCATAAAAATCCATTTAAAATTTAGGTGAAAATGTTGGCCATGATTGGTGGATCTAATTTCAGACAATCAGTCAGACGCATATTAAGAAAATTAATAACAAATGAGTATGCTAAATCTTTTAGTTATACAGGACACAAAAACAACAAAACTGCTTTTAATGGTACAATCCTGGCATCATTACTTACAAGTGAGTAATTTAAATTATTTTTTATTCATAATTTGTTTATCATAATTTGCCTATTACTTGTTACCTAATACCAACCTATTCTTTGTAAGTTAGAAAATTCAGCAATTTTATTCTTTTAAAGTTGGACAATTAACTCTGCACAACTGTATAATGAAGGTCCGAATGTTGTTTAAGACTGAATTATAAGTTAATAGCACTCATACTTATATTAATACCTAAAATGTCAGGATAAATCATACCAAATAATCTAATCTAGTGTACATTTATGTTATGAGAAAACAGCAAGTTCAATTTATAAAAAAATCTAATATTTGTTAGATTATTATAACATTAGAATACTCTGATATTTTACTAGGGTAATTATTGGGAGTATATAGTTATAAATTAATATTAAAATATCCAAAAATAATACACACAGATATATATATTTATATATGGAGGTGCACGGGTAAAAGGGAATAAGTAAAAAACCATTACTTTTCAGAAAACAGGATAAACCTCTCATTTCTTCAATAATTTTATTTTAAAATTATTATTCTAATAAAGTGTCAAATTATGAGTTACCTTACTATTGTAAAACATAACATTTTGAAAATTTTAATAACTATACCTAGCACTTAAGTGACTTATACCCTTTTACACATTTTATAATTCAATCATATTATTTTACTTATTACCTTTTAAGCATAATTCTTTTAGTAAACATAGTATTATTGGAGATAAAATGTATTAAATTATACTATAATGACAATTGTATACCTACCTTGGTATTTATTAAACCATATAAAATAAAATACAAAACAAAACAACAAAATGTTTTTTTTTTTTAAAAAAAACACAACTCAGCTATTGTAGTATTGTACAAAACTATGATTAAACATTCACCAGTTCACTACTGGCCACTGGGCACTGACTACTGAGCTAATTTATTATTACTTAACAATTAATAGGTATAGAGTTATTATTAGATCCATAACAACATTCAACATTGATATTTGATAATATTATTATCACTCATGTTACGCACCATGGTAATGCGACAAAATGGAATAAATCGACGGATATAATATTATATTGATAAGTCTTATTCCCTTTTACCCGCGCACCATCCATATACAATATATATTTTTAACTAACAATAGGAAATATTATTTTACCTATAATACTATGGACATATTACTACTATTATTAGTCAAGAAAATCCACTATTAACTATTACTACTTCTTAAAAACTAACACAATATAAAATATTATGACAACTATTTAATAATCCTTAGAATTTTAGTTAATTATTTTTATTATTTAAATATAGGTTTAAAGTAATGAATAAAATAATAATACAAATTTGACTAATGGTATAATTCAACTTTGTTTTGTTTTAGAAGCTATACATTCATCAGCAAATTTAACTGATAAATCTATTAAAGAAATAGAAACAATCGCAAGTATTTGGCTGAGTAAAGCTAATGAAAGATCTAAATAAATATAATTGTCATTTATAATTTATAATTATCATTTTCATTATTATTATTATTATAAATATGTTGTACCTATTGGCAGTTATGTCATCCTACCGACTGCGCCATGTTTTATATTACTATTATATATATTAGGTATATTATAACTTGTGAGATTTATTAATTATACATTAATCTAAATAAGGTTTATGTGATAATATTGTTATCATTATCATAATTATTATTATTATTAAGTATGTTGTATTGGCAGTACATGTCATCGTAAAGAGTATGTGCTCATTACATTTTTATTCATTAAACTAATAACTAATATTGTATTCAGTTGTTGCTTATTAATTATTTATGTTTAAATTTAATAAATTAAAAATGTTATTAAAATTGTGTTATATAAAATTAAGTTTATCCAATAATAATATAATGTATTATATTATAATAATACATATAAATAAAATATAAAAATAGGTATATATATATATATTTGTAAAATATTTTTATAATACAAATATAAGGAAATTTGTTGAAGATAACCTTGTTTTGATCTATAATAAAATAGTGGATATTAATTTAAATAATTGTTTTTAAAAAAAGGTATTACTTAAGTACTTATCTACTTTCATTTTGTATGTTGTTCTAATTAAAAGTTAATTTAGAATTCTAATGAAAACTTTTATTAATATTTTATTTCAAAATTAACAAACTCTTAACTTCAACACAAAATAATTGTAAAAATGATGTTTGGATATTCTATGAATATGAATAATTTATTGGGAATATACTTTTACTATCTGGTAGAAAGTACTAGTATTATTCATTAAGTGTCTTTTGGTTGCTCAAAGAATAACTATTGGGAGTCCCACTTAAACATTCATTGGTTATTATGGTAACAAGCAATTACGATTATTCTATAATTATTAAATGAATGATTTAAGATACAGTATGGATATTCTTGTGGAATATTCATAGTTTATTCTGAATATTCGGATTATTCATAGAATGCCTAAAAGTGGCTCATTTGGTGATTTTTTAATATCCAATGCTCATTCATAGATGATTAAATGAAAAATGAAGAATAATCTATTCATATTTCTTACATTCTTTTCAAATATGCTATTAATATCCTATGATTGTCTATGTGTTACTTGGGAATGTACGTATTGTGCTAAGGGGACTTGATCTTTGATTCGTTTTTGAACACCTGAATAAAGCCCGCTCATTACTGATGCACCATCATACCCTTGACCTCTGCATTTGCTTATATTAATATTTAATGCCTTAAGAATGGAAATTATAAGATCTTCATAATCCTTAGCACCGTGTTTATCAATGGCATAAAACCCTAAAAATGACTCTTCAATACTTAAACTTCGTTCATCAAAGTTGAGTATTGTATAACGCAAAATTATACTAACTTGATCAATTTTTGTTATGTCTTGTGTGGAGTCGACAATAATAGAAAAGCATTGCGAATTTTGAACTTTTTGACAAATTAAATTTCTTACATTAGTAGCAAGTATACTAATTAATTCATTCTGTACTTTCCAGCTAAGATATTTGATTTTTTTTTTTCATCATTCAATAATTCATTCATAACAGGATCAAATTCAGCTAAAAGTTTCACTGAACGCATAAAGTTACCTAGAACACATACAATTATTTATTTATATGAAATATTAGTAGATTTAATGATTATATACCTTCATTTATATATTCATGTTCATTAAATTTGCCTTTATGTTCATGTCCTCTTAATGCTGTATTGCCAGATGTTAAAAAGAGAATAATTTTTATGATTCTTTTAAGAACATTTCTCCAATAAGCTGCTTCATTTGAGTATTGTTGCTCAGTTAATTTATCAATAGTCTCATTTTTTTCCCAAATACAACGTACTTTAATAGCATCAATATGTTGTATTGATTTTTCATGTAAATCTATCTTAGCTGAGAGACAATGCCAGTTATTAAACCGTCGTTGGTCGCGTCTTTTTTTTGTACTCCTTTGGTCGCGTGGTGAGAGATTCTCTCATTTTCTTCAATAAGTCTTATAATATGTAATAAACTACTAAAACACATTTATTATATAAATGAGCACTTATAAACTATATATATTTCAGTATTTATATATTTTTACTTTTTATAAAATTACATTACAATTAACACAAATTACACATTACAATTTGAATAATCGAGCATTAACATATTGTTATTACTAAAAAAAAAAAATAGTTAAATTTTTTATTCTTGAATTTGCGTATTACAGATACAGGAATCGCATATGGTTGTAGTATGTTTTTTGCAAATTGGATTTGAACATGTTGCGCAAATTACCTATATAAATAATAGTATATATAATTACAAATATAAAATATTTTAATTATTAATATATAAATTTACTATTACCACTGTATATCGATTTTCCTTTTTTGGACAATAAGAACATTTTGCTTTTCCACTTGTACTGGTTCCAGTTTCTGGGGTTGAAATGACTCCACTAAATCGTGTAATTTGTTGTCTTAGAGAAATAGATAATGTTGGAATACTTTGTCGTCGAACCATATGAGGTTTGCATAGGTCTATCCCTAATTGTTTTAAAAATTTGCGTCGTGGAATAACAATATCAGTGTTTGATTTGTAAATAATTTGACTATTTATTCCAGCAATGTTGAGTAAAGAAAAAAATACTGTCAGAGGCCATCTATGGCTGTTTATTGAAACTGAGTATTCGCCTTTCAGTTCATCCACAACGTCTACACCTCCTTTTGACATATTATAAAATGAAATGACTTCTGGTAATTTTATATCTCCCGAGTTTGGATCAATGTCACCTTGTGTATGCATTGTTGATAGCATCATAACATTTTTTCCTTTTTTCGGAACATATGACAATAAAAGACAATTATTGTCTCCAAATCCAAATTTTGTACTACATATTTGTCGATTTTTTGTGTCTAAAAAACATGTTGGTATCTCCCGTTTATTTTTTTTCAGTGTACCTACCATAGTAGTTTTATAGTCTTTTAGAAGTTCGACTGCTAAAGGGACTGAAGTGAACCAATTATCAATAGTAATATTAAGGCCTGTTTTAGCAATTGGTTTAATCATACGTTTGACAACACTAGCTCCACTATTATTCTGTAAAAACGGTCCAATCGGTTGTTTGCCTGCGTAAATTTCCATATTTACTGTATAAAATACACGTGAATCTACCAAAGCAAAAATCTTTATATCATATTTATTAGGTTTGTTGGCTATGTACTGACGAAATTTACATCATCCCCGGAAGCCCTCTAACATTTCATCGATTGTACAATATTCTCCTGGTGTATAAAATGATATGCAACGATTTACGAATTCATCAAAAACCGTTCTAATTGGTGCCAAATTATCAATTTTTTTTCGTTCATTTCGAGTGTGTATGTTATCAAATCGTAAAGCGCGAAAAGAAAGGTAAAAACGTCTTTCAGACATTACAGCACGAAAAATGTCTGGAGAGAATCCATCGTTTGCCCACAAGTCGGAAAGATTTATGTGATTATTTCGCAACATACCAGCAATATATAAGAGACCGATAAGTGCTCGAATTTCTTCTACGTCAGTATCTAAAACATCTTTGTCCCTTTGATAATAATCACGAATTTTTGCTAAATATATATTAGTACAAGTAGTAATTTCTTGTAAACAATCGTTGGGAAAAAAAAGTTCCCAAGAGTGAATTATAGTTTTAGCATTTTTTGCTGCCGATTTTACACTAGGAAGGTGTGTTACAATATTTCTTTGTGGAGTTCTAACATTACGAGGAGGAGGGTCAGTATACCACTTGATAATATTATCTTTACCTTTATTATATCCACGAAAATCATTTCTAATATAATTGTCAGAACAAGACATTTCGGAATCACTTTCATTTTCAACAGATTCATCACTATTTTCTAGGTTATCTAATACGTCTCCATCACTGTCATCTTCATCGGGGTCAAAATCATCTAACATATCATCGTCAGCTTCCTCAAGCCAAGCAGATATGTTATTATCCATAGTAAAATAATGCACAGAAAAACGTACTTGTTTGGTTGCGTATAGAGAATTTCTCTCACTGTGTGTATACGAGTCACGTTAAACGGATACTGAAAATATGTAATCAATTACAAAGTCGTTTAATGCCCATCTATTTTTAGATTATCTGTATCTGATAAGGTATAGCACAACTAATAGGCAATAAACCGATATAACAGACAGTGGTGACCAAAATAATATCGTAATGAGAGAATCTCTCACCACGCGACCAACGACGGGTTAACTCCATTAACCCAGGATGGATTAAAATATGAATAACCACGATTCGCAAATAGCCAACATGTCTCACAATACACTACATCTAAACCTACTGAATAACACAGCCATTTCCTTGGGACACTTAATCCAGATTTCAATTTCATAAAATAATAGTGTTTAGAAAAACGATATGATTTGCCGTTTTCATGTTCAGTATATGGAAATTGAATTGTTGGTCGGCAAGAACCATATGCTAAGATAAGTCTCTTTAGATTACTGTCTTTGATATTCTCATCAAAATGGTATCGATCAGTTGGGTAATCATTTTTTAAATTAAATTCTAAAAACAAAAACATATAAAATTTTAGTAAAATAAATCAAGTACCAAGATTAATATAAATTAAGTAACAATATAAATTATAATATAATACCTATAATATATTATAGGTAATTATTTGTTATTTAAAATAAAGTTATGTATTTGAGAAAAAAAAAATGAACTTTATAATATAATATATCAAATGTGTAAAGTATAAATCTATGTATAATGTATTAGGTACTGTATTACATGTAATATGCAATAACACACTATACCTACTATATTTAAAACTGCTACAATGCTACAAAATTAATATAATGACTTCTCAAATATGCCAGCTGACAAAATGAGCAAATGTATTAAACTAATAATTAATAGGGAATGATTGTATAAACTAAATACTAATAAAGTTATTAATTGTTTATAATAATAGGTTTTTTTTTATTTTTATTATTGATAACTGGTTATAAAACATATTTAATTTAATAAATCTGAATAATGATATCTTATAAAAATCATTCAAAATTGTATTATAATTTATATTGAATATAGGGAATATGAGGTATTTCAATATTTCTCGTATACAAATTTTAATTCAAAAAACCAGATTGTTTTTTAATAGATAATACCTGGATAAGCTGAATCATTTGAATTACACAAATGACCAATAGTATTTTCAGTTTGTACAATTTCATTTATATTTTCTTGAACACTACTTTCCAACGCAGTTATCTCACTCGCAGAAGTTGCAGTAGATTTAACAAGAATTGTGCTGTTGTCAATTACTTTTTCAGCTAGAGCAGATTTATTTTTGCTTATAAACAATATTTAAAATAATAATAAATACTAGATTTATTTTTTAATAAATAATACCTGGACAAGCTGAATCATTTGAATTACACAAATGACCAATAGTATTTTCAGTTTGTACAATTTCATTTATATTTTCTTGTACACTACTTTCTAAGGCAATCAACACACTTGAAGAAGTTACTGTAGGATTAAATAGAACATATACAGGGTGTAACAGCACTATTTAACAAGTGCAATAACTTTTTTTCTACTGAATATTTTTAAGTTTTTTTTTTTTTATATTATTTCTAAATCTCTGCTCTTTAATTTTTATATTTTGAATTTTGTTTTATTTTTTTAGGACTAAAAAAAGAAAATTTTAATTTTTAATTTCATATTTTTCTCATAGTCCAAGATAGCTATTTTATAAATACGTTTTTAAAAATAACTTAGGTGTTTAAAAATTGCAATTAGATTAAATAAATTATTTTTTAACATTTTTTAAAGTTTGTGAAATATGAAATTTTTTGTGTGCTACATTTTCAAACAATCAATTTGATTCTTCCATGAAGTATAAATTGTAGAATGTGATATTATTCTTATCATATTAATTTAAGCAACGAATTTGATAAATTGATAAACAATCAATACAATTCAAATTTCAAACGCTTATCATTAATTGTTGTTACTACTTAGTCGTGAAAATTAATACAATAGTAAGTTATACTACAATTAATTGTTCTAGTTTTATTTTTTAACATTAAATTAAATATTTTACAACAGAATAATTAAGAATATTGTTCGAAGTGTCCACCATGGTTCGTTGAACATTTCTCATACCGTTCCAGAATTCCAGTTGTCACGGATTCCAACATTTCAAATGTAAGAGAGTTACATGCTTCAGTTATGCGTTGTTTTAAATGGTCTAAGGACGTTGATTGTTGGAAGTATACTTTGTCCTTCAAATAACCCCACAAAAAGAAATCTAAAGGTGTTAGATCTGGAGATCGTGGTGGCCAATTTAGTGGACCTTTAGTTCCCATCCATCTCAACTGAAAATGTCTATTTAAATAATCTCGAACTATATTTGCGTTATGTGGTGGAGCACCGTCTTGTTGAAGCCACATATTTTCTCGGACATTCAAAGGAATATTTTCTAATAATATTGGTAGTGTATTTGTCAAAAAATCCAAATAACGTTCACCAGTAAGTGTGCCAGTATAGAAATAAGGCCCAATCAAATAACCACTTATCATACCACACCACACATTAGTAGACCAGCGAACTTGTGCATTCGACTCTCGTGTCCAGAATGGATTTGATCCATTCCAGTAATGAGAGTTATGACGATTGACAATGCCATTATTATTGAAACAGCTTTCATCAGTCCATAATATTTTTTTCAAAATATTTTTATCGTGGTCATGAAGGCAAATCATTTTTGAAATATATTGAAGTCTTCTATCTGGATCAGAGGGTTTCAATCCTTGTACATAATGTAATTTGTATGGGTGCAAATCATTTTTTTTCAATATACGATGCACAGAGGTATGACTAATGTCCATTTCTTTAGCTACTGACCTAACAGACGCATGAGGATCATTGCTAAAAGCTGCCAAGACATTCACCGTGTGCTCTTCATCAATTACATTTGCCTTTTGTTGTTTGATACCGCTTGGAAAACTACCTAAAGATAGTAGTTACATTTTATTGAATTATATTTTAATGTATACCTTAATTAAAAATTTGTATAAAAATAATATAATTGTTCATTGTGTACATTTTAATATACATACATTATATTCTAAGTTATGTACTATTTATATTTATCGAAATTAACTTTTGTAAAGTTTTATATTATTAATTTCAATATTTTAATATAAAATATCTATATTATGTATATTTAAATAAATTAAAAAGTTTACCTGTTTTAGGTAATTTTTTTTCTATATTTGAAAAAGTAGCTCTTGATGGCTGTTTCCTTTCCGGAAATTGTTGAAAATATTGTCGTGAAGCTTTTAAAGTACTTCTTCCACTTTCATAAAAAACTTTCAACATATCGCAGTACTCTAAAGTACTATAAATAGTAGGCATATTTAAGTATGATAAAAATTAAAAACCAAAAAATTATTGAATTTATATTTCAAAAATTGACTAAGAATTCTAGAAACACAATAATAATTGAGATAAGTAATATTATTTGTAGTAATCGCCAATGGGAAAATCTTAAAAGTTTACAATACTATTTTTAATAAAAATAGATTGGTATATGTTGTATATAGGTATACAATATACATATAATATTATACATATAGGTACCTAAAACCTATACATGTGTAGGATCATCAAATTTTATCTGAACTAAAAGATAAGAAAACATGACAAATTCCCTCATTACTTATTAGTACCTGCTAGACTATTGTCACTTCAAATCCTAAAGGAAATATTTAAGTGTGTGGTGTACAATTTATATTTCGCTATGGATGAATTTAAAGATTTATATGTTACTTATTTAAATAACAATGAAGACGAGGACAACCAAATGTCTGAGTTGGAGTTTTTTAAATTAGCATTTAAAGGTGCAATGGAAAAGATGGACGAATTAAGACAGGTATGTATACTTAATACCAATCATTAAAAAATAAAATAATTAATAACATTACAGTTTTAATAAATACCTTGTAAATTACTCATACAATTACACTATAGCAATATCATAATTTACAACAAGAGTTGAAAACAAAAAAAAATGAAAATGCCTACTATGCTGAAGAACTGGTAAAAATTGAAGGAGAGAAAAAAACATTAACCGATGAAATTGTAAGTGACTGATTAAATAATAAATTACTTAATTATTATTTTAATACAATTTAATATTTACAAAAATAAACTAAACATAAGTACTCAATATTCTAAAATTATTGTTTATTAGATGTCATTAAAAGCTAATGAGAAAATACTAACAGAAAAATGTGTATGTTTTTAAGAATTATTTAAATATTAAAAAAATACATATTGAGTAATAAAAATGTATTACACAGATTTAATTTTTTTTTTTTTTACAGACTATATTAAAAACAAAAAATGATATTTTGGAGGAAGAAGTTGTAAGTTTTAGTAGTATACTAAAATAGACTCCTAGCTTCACATAATTATACAGATTATATAGATTTAATAATATTTTTTTTTACAGACTATATTAAAAACGAAAAATGGTAATTTGAAGGAGAAAGATGTAAGTTTAAATAGTATACTAGAATAGGCTTCTAACATCACATAAATATACAGATGTTTATTACATTATAAACTTAAATATTTTTTTAACAAACTAAATTAATAACAAAAACATTTACATTTTTATACATCAATATACAAAATTATACAAAAAATAACACAATAATACTATAAAATAAAATAAATAATATTGACTTAAAATTAGTTATAGGTAAATATTTATTTTCAGGAACCTCAATTTTTAAGAAGTCCAACTTTCTCTACCAATAAAATGTTTGTTCAAAAAGAGGACCCTCAATCTATGCAATCCAGAATGACATTTTTAGAAAACTTGGTATGTTCTAAAATAACAAATTTAAATTTATCGAACCAAGACGAAAGTATTATGGAAAATATAGATATTCCAAAAGTTGAGGCTCCCATATTAGTAGAAGAAAAAGTAATTTTTAATTTAAATAGTGTTATTTTGAGGTATGCTTTACTTTTTATATACTTTCAGAAATGTACTGAATGGTGGTGTCCAAGACACAGCAATTTTAAAGATATTTTAGATAAAATAATAATTAAAGATCAGTCCACAGAAGATAAATATATCATCCGTAAAGCCAAAGCCAGATATGTTTACTGGCAAGGTGAAAAAAATAAAGTAATTTTAATTTATTACCTAAAGTATTCCTTATTAAACTACAGTATATAAAATAATATTTTTTTTATGTACTATAGAACATGCCAAGATGTCCAGTACTAGACCGTTTGAAAGGGGAAATTGGTATATTTTTGGCACCTACATGTTGGCCTACTAATAATTAATTAATCAACTTTAATACCATTAAATATCAATAAAAAATGTCTCTTGTAGCTACATGTTATTTGTTTTTAAATATTTTTAAACCAAAATGTATTTTGATATTAATAATTTACATTAACAAGTAGGTAGTGTAACAATTATTAATTAGTAATCTTTAGTTTAATAATACAGTTCTTTATTTTTTGTGAGTATCTGACTATATTTATTCAAAAAACTAATTAAATATTAATATTTACTTAACGGATTGCATAAGCAGAGTATTAGTGTAAATTTAAAATTTGCTTAGCAATCAAATAAATAAAACCATAACTCACAAATTACAAAGAACATGTGTTATCGTACCTCAAAAATAATAGGGATGAATGAGGTTTTCTTAAGTGTGGAAGATAGAATATAACAAAGTTCATGCATAGTAACTACTTTAAAACACATTTTCAAATAATTTTTAATTTTAATTTTTTTTACTAATATTAAGTGAAATATTTTGTTACATAAAAGGTACTTAATTTAAAAGTATAATTAATACTAATGGAAAACCTTAAAAGAAAAATTAAAAAGTAAAAATAACTAAAAAATATTTAATTATTGATTATAAATTGAGTTTGGTACCAACATTCATCCCTTCAACTATTTAGATTAAAATTACAGATCCACAACTATAACATAATAATAATTGAATCAATAACCTATACTTAATTTTACCATACTTTCAGAACAATACAAATTTTTTCAATGATGACACAGCTTATTGATTTTTAATTTGAATAGTTACATAGATTCATAATTATTTAAATTATAATTACTGACACCCTGAAAAATAATTAAAACCTATTATTATATAATAGTTGATGAAAAATATTATTTAAATAAATTATCTTACATTTTTGAATGTTGAATGTTGATGTTGATATTATTTTAATTTAGTTTTATAGAAACTCAATTGCACTAAAATAATTAACCGATAAAATGAAATATATAAATGTATATTTATTTTTTATACATCTGATGATTAGACCACAACAGTTAATTCAATAGAATACATTAAGTATTTATAATATTGTGTGTGTGTACAGTATAATATAACCAAGGTTCTGAAATGATATTAGAACTTAATAATAATCAAATGTATAAAAAGCTTATTTAGTTATACTTACAATTTATAGCAGAATGTAAATGTGGTTTTCTGATAATCCAATACTTATTAACGAGTAAATTCAAAATAGTTCAATAATAAATGGATGTTTCAATCTTCAATACTATCATTACAGGAATGGATCAAATCAATAGCCCATAATTTATGTCACAGACTCACAGTACTTCAAATATTTAACTAATTAAATCATTTTGTATAATATTACCTATGATCAAAATACAATTTTTTGATTACTTTAATAACACATAAAATAATAATATAGAAAAAAGATTAAGTAATGAGTTATTGTGCATTATAAATAGTCATTAAATTACATATTGTATTCGATTAGAATGTGATTAATAAATGTACAATTAAATTATCTTTACTTACATTTTGAAGCTAAACTTTTTTGAAAATTGATGGTCCACAGTGTTTGATTTAAATCATGGTGTTGAAAAAATAACTTATTATATTTTATTTTATCACACATTTTATACAAAATATTGTTGAAAAACGTCTTTAAATGATCACGCCAATTGTGTATTATATTACACATTTACACGTCAGTACGTCACAGTTAACATTATTTTGTGTACCTAATCAATAATCATTTAACAGTTTTATTGAAATAGGTTGGCATACTATGAATTTTAAAAGGTATTGCGACGTGTAATACAGAATATCGGAAATGCATGTCTGTATAATGCCATTACAGAATGATGTATCGTCATCCGTTGATCCGTACGAACATCCAAATATGATAATATAATAATAATTAATATAACATTATAACATAAAACAATACTTGACAAACTGTCGATAAATATTAAATAGTTCAAAATAGTATAGTAAAAATTTAATCATGTACACATACCATAGATGCATTAATTACGTTAGAGTCATGACAATAATATTTTGTATTGGGCCATTGGGTGTGCATCACGTGGTCATAATATTATATTATGATAAAATATATTTACTGATTATTAATGATAACAAATTATTTCTTGGAAAAAATTTATTCAAATCGACATTTGATGTAACAATGATAAGCAAGAAATAAATTTGAATTTTAACCAACTTTGAAAATTGTTTAAAAATTATTGACTTAACCTAGTTAAAATGTTTAAACACTAAAATTGTTTTTAAAAACGTATTTATAAAATAGATATCTTGGATTATAAGAATAACATTTAATAAAAAAATTTAATTTTCTGTTTTTAGTCTTAAAAAAATAAAATAAAATTTAAAATAGAAAAAATATAGAGCAGAGCTCTGGAAATCATAAAAAAAAAAAATAACTTAAAAATATTCAGTAGAAAAAAAGTTATTGCACTTGTTAAATAGTGCTGTTACACCCTGTATAGAATAGGTAATAGAACATTTTTTTAACAAAAAAAAAAAATATTAAAAATTGAAGTTACCTATATTTAAATATTGTATACTTGCATAATGCATAATATTATATGATCGAAAACAAAAATATCAATAGGTACCTACCTAAATACCTAATCAGTTAATACATCAAAAAAAAAAAATTATTACATGAACATTTGTTTATTTAGATGTATTTGTTTTGAATCATATTTTGTTGTAATTCATTTTGTTTGAAAGTTGACTGAATACCAAAATAATATCATGAAGGAATACCTTTAACATTTTTTTTTTTTAATTCTGCTCTAATTTATTGCTAAAATAATAATTTGGCCGACCCCAAAGAGTTGGGAGGAAGGCGAAGCTGAAGAAGAAGAAGAATAATAATATATTAGGTAATGTGGAACAAATCTAGTTTAGCGGCCACGCGAATTTTTCGTTTTTTTTTGCCGAAACCCTAGTAAATCAACGTTTTAAAAACGATGGTGCAAAAAAAAATTGGCGGAAATCAATAGTTTTTGAGTTATACCATTTTGAAATTTGAGTTTTTCTACAATGTACTTATATGGGTAATTTTATGCAAAGTTTCGAGCTAAAATAGTGTGGCGCAGTGGTCTGCACCCAGAGTACCATTATCGTGATCTCGGGTTCGAACCCGACAGAAGAAAATACATTTTTTACACTTTTTTTTCATTTTTATTTTTATTATTATAAAGAAAAATCAATTTAAATATTATTCCGATTCTTCACTAGACACTACATCAGTACTGCTTTCAGATTCCGATTCTGCAGTCTCCACGAGATTGTCGACTGTGTCAGGGTGGCAGGGTTGTATAATATGGAACACAATCGGAAGAACTCTGTTAGGGGTCAACATTTTGTACTCGACACGATTTTAAAAACATATGTTTTGCCAAGTACCCTGCGTAGAATCGTTTCTTACGACAATATTGGCTCATGGATGCTTTAGCATGACGCCACATCCCTTCCACATTATTAGTATGTGCCCCGGTCTCAGGGTCCTTAAATTGAATTGAATGATTGACTGTTAGATGTTTGTAACCCTCGTCTTTCAAACAATCATAACTCTAAATTTATCAAATCAAAATTAATCTTAATAATGTAGGTATAAGAGTTGTAAATAATAAATAGATTACATACTTTCCAACAATCGCTTATTATTAATGTCCCGGGTAAAATCCATTCTTTAATCACGGCTAACAACGTATCTTTATCTCTGCGTTCAACAGGTATTAAGAAACATTTACCTGTTCCCGCTCCACACCACCAAAAACCCACTGCCCCTCCACTCGATGCCTCGGTAATATTTGCGCCGACCAAACTTCGACTCATCGATTTCAACAGTTTTACCTTCACCGCCTTCATAATAATAAATGTAAATAAAAAAATAATGAACAAATGAATCACGTACAAATTATGGAAACAACAATATTTACCGATTTTTTCATGACGTAAAATCATACCATCAAAAGCTACTTCACGATGGAATGATGCCCAGTCAACAACCGTTTGTTGCGCAACATCAATTCCTTTTTGATGAAAGATTGAGAAACATTCTCCGTCCACAAATAAGAAAATAACACTAGTTTCCAAATCGACATGTGAGATTTTTCAAAAAAAGTATTTTTTCTGATGGATTGTCGAAATTCACATCTTACTTTTTTTTTAGAAAACCAATGACGACTTTCTGCATCGCCATACAAAGCCATCGACATAGTCACTACTTTCTGACAATATTAAAAAATGTTATTGTTACATTTCAATGTATCTGGCTTTGTAATGAGACCCCAAGATTGAAGCTGTTCAATGACCGTCATGAACAACGGACCATTTTCATTGCACTCGAATAATTGAAACAATTTAATCACAGACCACATTATTAAATTCAAAGTAAGAAACGTATGTACGTGTAACCAATACTGCGTTAGAAACAGCTATGAACCAAAAATAAGTATCTTTATCTTAAATCATATACAGTTTATCATCCATATACTGAAATTTGTACATTCGATAACGGACATCGGATTACCTAATCGCTGCGCTCACTCAGACTTTTAAAAATGAACACATCACTCGACTTGCTATGCAACACAACCTCAAGTAGGAGTTGGGTTAAAATGCATTTTAAAAAATGTAAAAATGTAAAATGCATAAAATTTGACTGCGCGTGTTTCGGCACTCGTCGCTACGCTCCTCGGCGCCGTCGCTCCGCTCCGCACAAATCGAAAATATCCCTCGATTTGCTATGCAACACCACCTCGAGTAGGTCACAGGGTTAAAAAAATGCATTTTGTTGCACTGAGTCACCTAGCAGGGTTAAAAGGGGCAAAATTAATTCGACGAAAAAACGAGGAAAAAAGTGCAAACATTTTTTCTCTGAATGTCGGGTTCGAACCCGAGATCACGATAATGGTACTCTGGGTGCAGACCACTGCGCCACACTATTTTAGCTCGAAACTTTGCATAAAATTACCCATATAAGTACATTGTAGAAAAACTCAAATTTCAAAATGGTATAACTCAAAAACTATTGATTTCCGCCAATTTTTTTTTGCACCATCGTTTTTAAAACGTTGATTTACTATTGTTTCGGCAAAAAAAATCGAAAAATTCGCGTGGCCGCTAAACTAGATTTATACCGGTAATGTGAATATGTGATTCGTTTTTTGTTTAATATTATTTTTCCATAACTAGATATAGTTTATTAAATTTCCACTGTAGGTAGGTATACTATTAATTATTAGATTTTTTTATCAAGTAAATAAGTAATTCATTTTTTTTTTTATTCAATAATAACCCTGACAGATATAAATTATTAAGATCAATAAGAATATCAATATTATTTATTTGACTTAATAGTTTATTTTACGCATACTAATAAATTACTTTATAGGTACGTATCGTTTTTGTTGGGTAGAAATCTGTCAAAAGATCCTCGTAATTTTTTCAACTCGGCATCTTTTTGAGCTCTTTCTTTTCTTTTTTGACAACCACTTTTTGGTGGCATAATAAATATTTAATAATAATTAAAAAAATTTTAAATTATTACATACGAGATACTGTGTATCGACGGTTTACAACGTAAGGCAGATATTGCACAATGACTAATATTGGTACTTCACAGTTCACGTTTATAACAGACGTAATCAATGTATATCATATATTATACTAATTCATTTTACATGGAATTTAAAAATAATTTCATAGGACCGTAGCCCCTAAGAAAATCGGTATATTTATATATTGTCAACAGTATCATAGACCATAAACGATAGACCGATAGACGTTTCATTTATAAATTGTCATATTACTATATTAGTTATTATTAATATTTTAAATAGCCAGTGTATCTTGATATCTATTAATACTATTTACGGTGAGCATCGGAGTCGGAAATAAATATTGACCACCGCCCGCCACAAATCTGTATGATACCATTGATACCATCGTCTAGTGGGCGATTTATTCTCAGAATGTTAACACTGTTAACAGTATTGAGTATTTATACATAATAATATACAGAATATTAAGTAATGGGCAATGGCTGTAGAACTATATGTAGTCTATAAAACATAATACAATATAAATAATATAATAGTATAAAATAATACATATTATAGTGTTTAACTTGCGGACTGCACGGTCTGCACCTTACCACACTGTGTCCTTATGTATTAATTATTGATTATTATAATTTCATCGGTATCAAAATTAAGTATGGTAAAACTTTTAAATTATCACAGATTTGATTTAATTCTTTAGCATTAAAAACACCCTCCCTGCTCCCAGGTTACGAGTTAGATGGGGCCCCTTTGAGTCTTAGGGCCCCGATGCTAGGCATCGCCATCAGCCCCGGTTGTTGCGCCACTGCTACTATAGTTAATTACCTATATATTATATTATATTAAATATCTCTTAGACCGTATATGATCTAAATTCTAAGATATATCTATCGCTATGATATGTGGCTGTATGTCTACATGTTAGCTACCATAAAATTATATTATGTACCTACAAGCAATAATCAATATTACCACGATTATTATATAAAGAACAAAAATTATATAGATCTAGATTCTAGATAAATACATGTATATTAAAATACCTATTAAAATTGATTAAAATGGATAATAAATTATACAATTATAAATGAAAATTTAATAGAATAATTTGTATTTTCGGACTTTTTGTTTGTCCGACACTAACATGTGTTCGGACTTTTTTTCCATAGACTTTTTGACTGATTACCAATTAAAAAGTATTCGTATATTATGATTTTCGTGTTAAACAATAATAAATACCTATAATAGTTAAATATAAATAAAGCTCTTTAGTTTTAGATTCTGAACGTTTTTTTTTTTGATTCCATAAAATATTTAGCATTTGATTATTGAATATAACTGTAATAATTATTTATATTAAACATTTAGATCAGTCAATTTTGCTGGTTAATTAAATGGATAATATTATTGTCATATGAATGTGGCTTAAATTTGTATATCAATAGGTTAGTGTAAACTTGGTTAAGTCACAAATCTGAAATAGAGGGATTGATAGTTGTCTAACAACTTATATTATATCATAATATGTATTTATATCCATGTGTTTTCTATAAAAATAATTAAATAAAAAATATTTTTATACCGTTTAATGAAGTGATAAAATATATTTGAGAGTAATGAACTTATATTAATTAAGTGAATTTATAACAATTACTCATAATACTAAAGTATGATACTAGTTTTTATTAAAAACATAAGAACGTGTGTAGAACAAAAAACAGTTTATGTTTTTTGTCTTACTAAGTCATGTTTGAAAAAAAATATTAACACATTTTTTATCATAATCAAATAACAATAAATTACAAAATTATATTATTGAATTTATTATTCATTAACTAAATCAATATTCTAATTACTTTTCTTGGTAGTAAAATAACATTAATTTGTTTAAAGAAAGATTTATTCATAAGAAATGTAAACAAAACATAATTAATTTTAAAGTTTATTTTTCTATGTTCCTTTTTACATATTTAACTTATTAGATACTATGAGTAGGAGATATTATTTAATACTATAGTAGCGGGATTAATTCGAGTTGGGGGACGTTTGAAGTATTCGACACTAGATGACAACGCGAAACATCCCATACTGCTACCACAACGGTATCATCTCACCGAGCTAATCATTCAGTATTATCATCAATTATTATTACATGGTGGGGCAAGAGTGGTACCATCGATGATAAGTCGACAATATTGGATAATTTCGGGCTAATAATATAACAAAAACAAATACCTAATTACAATATATACGTAAACAATATCAGTATTAAGTAATTTAATATTATATATATATATATATATATATATATATATATATAAAACTAATCCTATCCGGCTCGAAGGACCAAAATGTTGCGTCGTGTACCTAACCTATTTAGTAATATATTATATGTTGAATGAGGATTCTAACACTAATAATAAATCAACAAATTTGAATTTATAATAATATTATCTTATAATACCTAACCTAGCCATCTGATTTGTTAACGGTTCTGATAGAGCACGTACAATCGACTGAAACGGCAGTGATACCACAAAACGCCCTGAGACATCTCTGGTTGTTGACTTTTGGAACCACACCTCACATTGTTCGTCCTCTGTTGTCAGGGTATCCGGAATGTCGGGTTCTTCTATAGTCCAAAATTTTTGTAATAATCCTTCTATTTCCGGCGTCGATCTTACCGAAAGCGAAACCATAGGCGATGTTGGTGATTCATCCAATGCTCCAACCACAATCCATCCGAGATGAGTGCTCATGGCGGACGGCAGACCCGTACTGTGAATAATATCCGCCTTAGATTGTATCACATGTGGGTACAAGTCGCTTTCTATTTGCATATCGATCGACCCAGGTACATCAAACTCCGAATCGGCCAAAACTAAGCGCTGATATCGGTCACGTACCACCGTAGGTAATTTATCACTGGGTAACTGTGTTGTGATATGTGTGAGGATAACAACATTCGAAGCGCAGAACTGTGGACCTTCTGCATGAAGTGGCATAAAATGACATTTAGTGACACCTTTCACTTTCGTCACTGGCTGTTGAGAAAGTCCTGTTACTTCCATTCTGCTTTTGATACGTTTTAATCCGAGTCGCGTGACACATTCTAACGTGATCGCAGAAATCTGAGAACCGCTATCCAACAAGACTCGCACAGTTTGTAGCTCTCTTGAGCTGTTGCGCACGCGCACAATGGCTGTGCCTAAAATCACCGTAGTCTCCGTCCGCGCAGTACCCGAGAACTTAGCTGTATTGTCGGTAACAGACGTCTTGCTTTCCTCCGTTGAACCCTCGGCCTCACCCGCCGAAGTTGGCTTCGTATTTTCCAAATGCAATAACGTGCTATGTTTGCCTCCACAACTTCGGCACTTGAACGTGGATGTGCAAGATTTGGTTGGATGACCCGATTTTAAGCAAATTAAGCATATGCCGTTGTTGCTGACGAACTTCTGCCTAGCCGTGACCGATTTTTGTTTGAATGTGAAACAACGATAAAGCGGGTGGTCATGCTCACAAAACCCACACTTAATCGTATTATTTGACGTCGCAGCTAAAGAGTGCTTCACGGGCACGCTACCCTTGCCCTTTTTAGTTGCGCTTTTAACATTGTGTTCTACATTATCCGTCGCAGTCCCTATGTTTTCTAGTATTTTACATCGCTGAGACACAAAGTCTAATAGGTGGTCCAAAGTTAGTAATTGCGTATGTGAAATACTAGCTTCATATAATCTTCTGGTTTCGCAATCGAGCACCAAAGCGCCGATATAAAATAACAAAAACCCAGAGATATCGTCGACACCTAATGCCTTGATAGCGGCAACGTTTTCACGGAATGTGTTAACAAAGGCAGCGAGTGCCACGGTAGACTCCTTTTTAATTGAAGAAAATGCGAACAACCGGTAAACGTGCGCCGTCGCCAATAATCGGTTGTTTTCGTACGAATTCTGTAACGCGTTCCAAGCGATTTTATAATTGCATGCTGTTAACGGAATCGACTTGATGACCGCCAAGGCCGGACCCGATAATGAAGATTTTAAAAAATGAAAACGCTCAATATCCGAAATTAATTGATTGTTGTGTACCAACGAGCAGAATAAATCGCGAAAAGAGCACCATTGGACTACGTTCCCGTCAAATTTTGGTAGCTCAATTTTTAGTAATGCTATGGTGGTACCCGTACGAGTTTCACTATCTTGATGCGAAATACGATTGGTTGCAATCGACGTCGGTTGTATTTTTTCCGCATTCATCCGAATGCTGCCGACAAGTTCCTCGACTTCGTCCGTAGTTAGCAAATCTAAATTATTGAAATTGTCGCGTAGAGCCGCGTCTAACATGACGTTCAATACTTGTTGTTGCTGTTCTTCGAATTGACAAATATATTTATCGAGCGATACGTAGTGCGCGAAGAACAACGGTTGCTTCTCAACCTCCGTTAGCGCCTCCCACGCTAACGCGTCTAAATTGCGAATTTTACGTAACGTTATGTCACGAGAAGCACCCGAACGTAACAACAAGTCCGGCTCCAGAACCGTCGCGGAAACTGACTTGCGCTTTGGAGGCATAATAAAGGATAGGACAACAAAAAAACGAACTAAATAGTAATAATAATATAACCAAAAACAAATACCTAATTACAATATATACGTAAACAGTATCAGTATTTAGTAATTTAATATATATATATATATAAAACTAATCCTATCCGGCTCGAAGGACCAAAATGTTACGTCGTGTACCTAACTTATTTAGTAATATATTATATGTTGAATGAAGATTCTAACACTAATAATAAATCAACAAATTTGAATTTATAATAATATTAAGTGGACTGTATTATCATAGTACATCGCGCAACATAAAAATACATGGATAATATTTCATAAATGATAATAATGATAACATGTGAATAGGGGAGTAGGCGCCTACCTACTATATTATGACAAATGGCCAACCCCTCGTTACCGAGAATAATAATCTTAAATAATAATAAATCCGTAAAATTATAATAATACAAAAGAAAGGTGCCACGGAGGCTATAACATACAATGTTGATAAGATATCACAACAATATGATATCAATACAAAACATAGATAAGAAAAACCACGTATCTGTCACGATACCGCGTTACCGGTTACAATTGATAATCGTCGATCGCTCATCTATTCAATGTCCATATGACCATAAGATTGCCTCGCTCAGGTCCCGCAACCCACTTGCTGATGGCTGCCCGAATGCCCGACGCTCCTTGGTAGGTTAACTGATCGGATCGCACCCGCGCACGATCACCGACCCACATGTTGGTCTTCTCGTACACCCGCGTGCACTTTAAAGCACCAAAATAACTACGTATTTACAAAAACCCGGAGGGCTGTTCGTTGCTTAAGCGGCAACGCCGAGCGCAAATAAAATACATAAAAACATATACCATGGCAAAGGCGAACGACACATAATAACAGATCGGCGTGACTCGCGAAGCACGACGACAAATTCGACGGACACCGATCGCGGACTGTCCAATACTAAATAACAAAAACAATAGGACCACGGCGATAGGCCTTTATCGCCAGCGGCGAAAGCCGGTTTTGCGCGGTACGGCGGCGGGTAGTGGGGTTTTCTTCTAGAACATTCGGTACCTAATCCGTGGAAACCCATGACCAAAATAAAACATTGTCGCCGCCAGAATCGGTACCGAACAACATTTGAATGTTAAGTTCAACTATTGATACAACTTGTTTATCTTATGAATATAAAAATGAAAGTAAAAAAGTGTTCGGTTGAAGGGTGTGTAAGTACAAAACGAACACCAAACATTTCTTTTTTTGCTCCACCGAAAGCATTATATTCGAAATGGAAAGAAGCTATAAGCAATGCAAATTGTAATGAAACATTAGTGAAATTTGTATGTGCTGATCATTTTTTACCCGAAGATATAATTTATAATTATTCAGGTCCACTGGATATTGTTGCAGTTTGTATCTAATTTAATGTTTAATTTATTTATATAGGATAACAATTATATCTTAAATTTACTCTTTGTTTAAAACCAATGTACCTATAGGATGTTAGAATAAAATGCGGCTTGAAAAAAGAAACTATTCCAACTATTTTTAATTTAAAAAACAAAACTATAAGGGGAGGTAAGACATTATTGTTAGATCACAATTATGCTAAATTATATGACCAAAGATCATGTCGTAAGGAATTATTTGAAGAAAATATAAGTACAGCGTATTATAAAATATAGGTACCTGAAATTTTAAGTTATAGATTATCAAATTAAAAAAAAATAATCTAATAATTTGCATATACTTTTGTATTGATATATTAAATACTTGTGTACAAATTACTGTGTATATCACTGATTTTTAATTATTATGATCATAATTTGAAAGTAACTTTAAACTTAAAGTAATAATTCAACCACAAAATATGTTACTAAATGAATTAGACTTGGATGGAGAGCCGCCCAATAAATGCATAAAAATATCAAAAGTAATATCTTTATTACTAACTTGGTTTTAATAAGATGTTTAAGTCATAATTTTAATTAATTTTAAAAAATATCAATATTAACTATTAGGTGGACAATGATGAATTATTGTCATTCGAAGCTCTTTTAATCAATTTTCAAAGAGTTAATTAATCTGAAGGATAGACTACATATTCAAGTAATAGAGAAATAGTATTTTATAAATCACATTTTATTGATGATCAATTAAAAATTGAAAAGCAATTAGTATTTAAAAATACTTTGGAAATTTGTTTTTACGTGTACCAATTATTATCTATTGATATTGATCAACAGAGCACTGAACTTGAATTCCCAGTAAATAAAAGAGATATATCAAGGTTTATTGATATAATTGACTACAAAAAAATTTGTAGAAGTGGTCAAAACTTAATGAATTTTCCTGGTAGGTACCCAACGGATTTAATCTATCACACAGTTAAAATAATAAAATTTATCTCATTCTGTTTGATTATATACCATTAAGAGATTCCTGTACAAACTGCAGTATTGGAAAACAATACACTATGGCGTCATATAAAATGTTCAATTATAACGAATAATATGAAAAAAGATGTCAATCTTGTGATTCTTTGATTTGGTATTTCCACAAACGTATATCAAGATTATCTAAAACGGAGAGTCAGAAACCTTATATCGGAGGAACACTTACACCAAGAAGGCGTAGAGCTTTTAACGTAGAATAGAAAAATATTAAAAAAAAAAACCAATATTAGGTAACACCATTGATTATATAAACTATAGATTGCTCACTGAGCGAGTTTTCGGTGGCGTAGTATAAAATCTCGCTAGATGGCGATAAGATTTAACAATACTAATAAGTTCCTATTTTATTCTTGTCAACATCACTAAGGGAGTGCAAGGTGCGGGAATAACTGGTTTTTAACGTCATTAGCCATGCCAAACAATTATAATATTATATTATTGTTATTTGGAATACCTAGGTATCTAGTGTAAATAATTATTAAATATAACGATCGTCGACCACAATAAGGTTGAAAGCAAATATTAGTCAAAAATAACTATATTATTATTTAAATAATATCATATATTTAAACTCAAAATACATTTTTATTATTTTATATACACTTATTGAATAATAATATGATGATATAAAACTATATAATATACATTTTGAAAAATTATAAAATTAGTTATTGATTCTGCGAACACGCAATTTAGCTACATTTTGTACACATTTTCTTTCCCTGATTTTTGTGTTTTCCAACTTACACTCTTTGAATAATTTTGTTCTAAATAGCAATTCAATTATGTATGTATAGTAGTCAATGCATTTTGTTTTTTGAAAGTTTGGAAATTTTATAGTAATTATTGCATTTGCCTTTTCTTTTAGTTGAAATAAAATTTTTTTAGAACTTTTGATTATCGGAAACCATTTTTCAAAAACGTCCAAACAAATGTTAAAAATTTTTAAAAGCTGAATTGAAGGAGCCTTAAGTCCTTGAATAGGGCCAACATGATCATATGTTTTATACATTATCAAAAGTAGTGATTCGTCGTTTAAATTTGTTTTGCTTATAATTAAATTTAATTCACAATCACTACAATTAAATTGATCCAGAAATTTTTTTGCTAAATAACCGGCGAAATAAGTTACTGAACATGTTTCCAGAGATAATTGATTACTATTATTGCTCAATGGGCTGTTATTGCTCAAAATTGGCGAATAGCTTGAGTTGGAATCTGTTTCGTTACAATTATTTTCTTTTATTATTCTATTCTTATTATATTTCTATTCTTTATTATTCTCTACACCAATATCTTTAAGTACATCCATAGTCAGAAATTCGTCATCATCAGTTTCGCAGTTGCTACAGCTTGAATTGCATCTCATTAAACTAAATGAGCATATATTCCCGAAACAGTACCTAAATAATTTAGCTGTTGGATTTCTATTATACTTAAAAAAATATTTATATTAATAAAAAAATAGGAAATTAACAACATAAAAAATGAGATTTTATTTATTTTAAATGAAATAAAAATTAAATACTGATTGTGACTTAATTTTATTTTTACCGATTTCAAAATCTCCATTTAATAAATTATTTCTTAGGCTTTTGACCAAATGTGGCATATCATATATTAGAAATAATTTCGTATTACTTATAATAGTATATGGGTCTTTTTCTGTTCCTCCAAGTAGTTTAAACCACGAACTAAGATACTATGGACTGGAAACGACATGGTAATCAGTTGATAGGAGTGCGGCCAGTTTTTGTTACGGATATTTTATGGTGGGGGAAATTAACCGACTCTGCTGTACCCTGATGGTGAATACCATGAACTTTAGATATACTTCCCAGATAGCAAAATTACAACATAATAACATTATTATTTAATTACATTTGTAATGACTAATATTTTATTATCATTACATTTTAAGTATAGCGCCATTAAAATATTGTTTTAATAATATTTTAGTATTATTTTTTGGCCCTAGTTTAATTATTCTTATAACGTCCCATATATAATAATATTATAATAATACAAACATAATATTTTTTTAACAGCTAAAAAACATTATTTAAATATTATTAATACATTATTTTATAGCTAAAAAACTGGGTTTAAAATGATTTTGTAACTACTTTTCTAATTTTCATATCAGTTGTAGGCAGGGGCGGATGGCCCCCCCGGAATACCAGACAAATCCCGGTAGGCCCTCCTCTCTGTGAGCTTTTTTTGTATACATTATTATAATTACAGAATTTGATTTAGTCGCTATATACTCAATATTTATATAATTATACACAGCCACACAGAGCCGAACTAATATATATAATATATTGTGTAACTTACTAACCTATTATACCTAATAAATAATAATTTTATAGATAATGAAAATAGCACATTTTATCATACGTTTCCCAGTAACATTAATTTAGCCTATTCGCCCCTGGTTGTATGACAAACTATTACCATAGTGGAATTTAATCCTTCTTTTTAATCTTTTTAATGAACTTTCATCAATATTAATTTATGATATTCAATTAATATAATATAATATGTAATATATTCATATTATATTATATAGTACCTGTGCTTGTATTATAGTTACTGTTATAAGTTATATAATGATGAAGTGTACTAGCAGTTTATACCACATTAAAAACAATTTACTCTGTGACATTATTATTATGTAAATATTCGAGAAAATAAAAATAACAGTTACCTATAGAAAAATACAAAATAGTAAGTAGATATAGATGGACAAACAATAAGTTATATAATAAAAAAAACTATTTGAAATATGATAATACTTGTCTTTATTAAATATATATAGCAACTATATAAAAATTAAATGAACATAAAATTGTAAGTGAACACTACTACACTATTTTTTTTTTCTGAATGCTGCACCGGCTAAGTAGATTTTCATTGGTCCCTCAATTTCAGAATTTGTTGCATTTTCAAAAGCTTTAATTTTTCTTACAGCTTCTAACATGGAAAACAATAGATAATCATATTTTATTAATAAAATAACAAATAGTGATAATTAAAAGGATCATTGACAAACAATTAATGGTTCTATGCAAAATATGAATTATTCAAAAATAGTGCTTTTTCAAATAAAGAAATATATTATAAGAACTTATAATATAGATTATCAAAATCATATAAAAATTTTAAATATACTTCAAAAACATAATAATATTTACAAAATTAATAGGTATAACATATAAAAAAAAATTGAAAAAACTATCCAAATATAATTACATCATATTCAATTTATTTAAGTATTTTAATTAAATATATAGTTGTTTAAAAATATCTTCATTTAGAAAATCATTTAACAGAAATTTCAACATTATTACGAAAGGGGAAAAAAACTATTGAGTATATATATATTGTTGGAATTTAATTCATTAATAAAGTTATTATTACTTAAAATATGTTTCAAACTATTATAGGAATGTATTTTTATAGAAAGTAAAATAACACCACAACCAGGAGTTAATGATTACTACATTAATAATTGTAAGTTTATCATCATACAATTGGTGAACCTATAACTACTAACTATATTTAATAAACAAACTTGTAAATATTAACACAATAATATTTTCACATGATCTAAACACAATTTCTTACCAATAATTATAGAGCATGAGCCTAAAGAAGAAAAAATCTTTTTCTTTTTCTGTCCAACAAAGCTGTACATTTGCAAAATATCATCCTCAAAAATTTTTCTTAACATTTGTCTTATAGTTCCTGTTAATGTCTTCTTTGCTAAACGTTTGAGACCATTAACCTATGTGACACACAATACATAATAACGAATATAAATATACATATTAATCTATTAACTATATAAAAATATATTATTTATTTTATAATAAATACTCTAAAAATTACTTACAACGTTCTTTCTAAAATTTCTGTTTTGCAACTTAGTCTCAAATTCATCTAATTGATCTTCATTTTCAATTGGTAGAAATGAATCATATTCAAATAATTCTTCAGAATTATTTTCATTATCTTTTGCTTGAAGCACAATGTCAGTTAAAATTTTGTCCATCTGAAGTTGATTTTGAGCAATTGCCTCTACATCATATTTGATTTTTAACACAACTCTTAAAATTTTATTCATTACATCTGAAACAAACATGAAAATATATGCTCTTTTAGTATAAGATTTATTACAGAGAAGTTAATATACTTGAAGTATAGACCATTATTGATATTACCATTTGATTCAGAAGTTTGCGCCAAGCAGTTACTTTTTAATTTGAGTTTTTTTGTTCATTACTAGGCCCCTTTTTAAAAGATGACTGTAAATTGATATCTGTAAACAAATTTAAAGAACTTCAACTTCATTTTAAATAACACAAAACTATAAGTCAACATTATATTTTAATATATAAGAAATATTGTATGAATAGCTAAGTTTTATTACCAGCTAAGTCTAATAATTCATAATTCGGGTAATCACTTGTATTATCTTGTACAGCTTCCGTAACTTTAAAAGGAGATGACGACGTGTGGATAATTTCAGTACTCGGGGCTCTTTTAGGCTCTACTATATAAATATAATTTATATATATTAGTATAAGAATAATTTGTGTGCCTATAAATATTACATTTAAAATTTCAGTTTTATTTTAAAAATTATTTCAATTACCAATTTTTGGACTAGATGATGTTTCAGATTCACTCCGAGATAAGTTAAATAAATCATGTTTTTTAGGTGTAATTGAGGAACCTGACAAACAAATAATTATCAATAAAGATGTATATTTTAAATTTTATAGAAGTGAAGTAAATCAATTAAATAAATTATAATTTCATACTTATATACCTTTGATAGAAGTAACCGACACAGGTGAATTATTTACATCAGACTCATGATTATATCTACTTGATGTATTAATATTATGCTCTCGAGGTAATGCTATAATTAATGTAAGGATAAATACAATTAAATTAAATAATTTCACAGAGTAAAAATGAAATATATCTTTTTACAAGTAAATTAGTGTTATATTTGAATTTTCTAAAATACCTGCAATAGGACTGAATGCTTTTCTATCAAAAAGCTTTCTTTTTGCTTTTAAAGGTAAACTGTAACTTTCATTTTGATAGTTTGATTCATATTTCTTTTTATGACCTTGCTTGCTTTCAACATCTATAACAAACGATGTGTATGAAATTAACATATTTAATTCATAAGATTTAATATTACAATATACCTAATTGACTAAAAGATGAACGATCAATACTATAAGAGTTTTTCTTTTCTTTAAATGTCGGACGATCTAAGCTATGACTATTTGTTATAGTTTCTTGAGTATGATTAGTTGTAGCATTAGATTTGGGTGAAATACCTGTACAAATATGTATAAGATCTATTAATTATAAAATGTACATGGATTGTGTGAATAAATGATAAGTATTTCAATACAATCATATTTTTATTTTAGGTTCTGAGTGTAACAAAAGAATGTATTGATTTTATTCACATGTTCTGTTGTAAAGCATAACCTAATAATATACTGTAGTTACAGTAGTTAAGTAGTTACTTCAACTAACAAATTAAATAAATAAAATGAGTAGTAAAGTTTTAATATACTTTTTTTATAGGAATACGTTGGAGGATCTGATACTTTTGATTTGTTTGTACGATATTTTGAAATCTCGTCATCACAAGTAGATAAGTCTGAAGTATGCTCGACTTTTTTTAGTTTCGCTCTAGCTTCTGTTAGAGTAGCTAAAAAATAATAATTAAAATTAGGAATTATGATAGGTATATATTTAGAAATAAAATATTTAGAATAATGGCTTGTTTTATCATAGGTAGGTACTAATAATAATTAAACTAATTTACTTCAAAGTATGAAAAATTATAAATTATAATAGGTTTAGTGAAAAATTATAACAGCCAATATTCACCAATATTTTTCTTTAAAGTTCTTGATGCAAAATAGTTGAAATCAAATTTGTTGGATAATACTCTTCGTTCAACATTTTTTTTGACATCTTTTTTGGGCCAAGCACAAACATTATTTTTAACCCAGTGTACTGGAACAACTTCGATAGTATTTTCATTTTCAAATACTACTATTGACCACATATTTATACAAACTCTGAAAAAATGTAGTTATTAAAAGTGGTTCTAAATGTTATCAGTAATAATAGAAATTACCATATTTTGTTTTTTATAGATGTTATTTTTACAATAAGCTACTAAATTTATACATTTTAAATTTAACACCTACTTTATATTTATTTATTTATAAATAAAAGTAAACATTTAATATTAATAGGAAAAAATATAGATACCTATTATATTTTAAACCGCCAACCAAAAATCATACAATTCACATATTTTCTTATCTTCATATTTATATTTACATTTTATAGTTACTATTAATAGGTACACCTAATTTATTTATACATATAAAATTTAAATTTAAAAAAATTAATAAGTTTATCATCATAACTAAGAATAATTACATATTATATACATATTTTAAAGAAAAAATTTTAAATTTACTTTAAATAAATTCTTAAGTTCTAAATGTTATGCAAAAGGGGTACAACAATCTGTTTATTTTTGTAAGATAAAACCATAACTTTTTTTTTAACATCTTTAACATTCCAGCACATTAAATTTTTAGACAAATGTTTAACAGAAAAAATTCCTAAATGTGATGATTTAATAGGCTGAACATAAAAATCTGTTTTTTCCTTAAACTTTCTGCCGATTAAAACTATATTTCTAGTGCTTGTTGAATGTGCAATATTAATTAATTTAACAATTTCATTATTAATTGTACAAAAATATGAATCTGCATCTACATTGGTTTTTAATTTGTAATTTCCCAAAATTAATGTACTAAACTGTGGATTTGTCACTAAATTATTTATCAGAGGTCCTTTGTTATGTGGTCTTAATAATAATCCTTCATTATTGTTTATAATATTACATTTTTTTTTTAAATTACTGGTTGATTTTTCTCCCTCATTATATCGTATTATAACCTGCTCCAATGGTTTATGAGGCTTTCTAATCATACTCTTTAGTACTTTCATATAATTTTCGAACGAAAACGTACTACAATTATCAAGAGGTCCGAATCTATCATAATCATCCACCAAATGAAGTAAGCCATGAATATTTGGTGCCATGTACATTTGGCCATATATTTGTTCAAAAGACTTGACAAAATATTCTAACAAATCATGAGCATATTGCTTTAAAGAAACATGATGAGGGCTTAGAAGTATTGTCATCGCTATGCTAAGAGCCTTAAAATTTTTGTAACAATCATCAGTTATAATATCTTTTAAAATAACAAAACCATAATATATTAAAATTGCTCTAAATTCTGTTGCTTTAAATCGAGCTACTTCTTCAAATTTTCTTGGTTTCTTGAAAAATCACAAGGAAAGTCTGACTTTAAGTTAATAGCTAAATCTGATAACTCTTTAATTTTCCATGAAGGCAAGCGTACATTTAATGGACCATTCATCCATAACAAAAGCAGTTTTTTGGTCACTCCAAGACATAACATATGCATGTAATCTAGAGAAAAGTCGTTGATAATATCAAACATAGGTAATTCAATAAGTATAGAGATATCAGTATTGGGTAAATGATGATCATTTGTTAATTTGTCTGTATAACCATTATGTGTCCTATTTGGTGGTCGTTTGTGTAGTTCACAATAAGGAAAAACTGTTCTATTTTCTTTACGCTCTCCTTCAATTTCACATCGTGGACATGAATTATATCCAGTATGAGATTTAATTTTTAAAACAAAAGATCTGGCTGGCATATCACAACAAATTACATCAATTTTCACCTTGTATAGCTTATCTTCCAATTTAATACCATTCAATACTAAATATTTTGCTTCATCTACAAAATCTTTTAAGTAGTCATTGCTATCTGAAGGTTTTTGGTTTCCACAGTAAAGTCCCACAGGAAAAACAAGATCAGATTTTGGTCTCATGTAAGCCAAAATTGGCCAAAACTGTAGAGAAGTGCTTTTATGAATGGGAAGCCCATCAATACCAATAACAAGTTTTAATTCTTGCTCCAAAATACAATTATTGTAATATGGTAAATGACGAACAATTCCATTTTTGAGACCAAAGTGGTAGTATTTACCAGGATTGACGACCCGCATATTTTCTATTGAAATGGGTTTGGTTTGTAATAATGTCTTGGCTCTTTTAGGCAATGTGATAAAACATTTATGTTTTCGAAGAATACATAAAAGATTATCTAAGGAAGTATGAGAAATTTTGTAAAGTATTGCCCATTGAGCTAATTCATTATTTATCGTAAATGATGTACTAGAAAAGTTATTAGAATCATCAGTGTCAGATGTGTCTGTAGAAGGAAAATCAGTTTTGTGGTTAAAGAAATCAAAATTTTGTGATTCATTTAATAATTCTTCTGGAAGTCTATTATCTGCTGTAGTAAATGAAAGATTATCCAGACAATTTTGTGAATTTGAATTAGTAATTGGTATTTCATTAGGTATATTAGATTCCAAAAGTAATTTTTCAGGAATAGTATCATGGTTATAGGTGTTTGAAAGAGAATTGAAATAGTCTAACTCTTCTTTAATTTTCCTTTTCTTTGTCCGACTACTAAGAGGGACCGATTTCTTCATGATATTATAATAGATTCAAACAAATCTTTCAACTACAAATCATACATTAGAAATAAATAAATAGAAGGTAAGATATTCAATTGGTTGTTACCAACGACACTAGTTTTATAAGCTAAATATACAAACAGAATAAATTTAAATTATCAAAATAATAAAATAACTATTGACCACAAATCACAAGAATATTTATAATAATAAAACATAGTATGCAAATACCAATACCTTATTACAAACCAATTCAAACAATTAAGCTAATTGGAACTAATTATATAAATATATAATTACCATACTGAGATTACATTTATAAAATAATTTTTAATAAATACATACCTAGTAGGTACAAATAATAATTGTTCTGCTTGTATTGGTTGGAAATTTATTAAAATATTAGGGATACCTAATTAATTATAGTTAGATAGTATTACAAGGGCACTTATAAGATTAATAGATATGTTATGATCATTAACATGATATGGCTACCATAACAACTATAAATATGATCTATAACTTAACATAATAAAATATTAAATAGTTTCAAAATATTTATCTGGGTTTTGTATTCATGTATTGTTTATTGTATAATAAAAATATCTAGGTAGGTAGGTAACTTGGTATTAGGTATCCTACCTTTTAATTGTATTTTCATGTAATTGGTATAAGGTAATACATTTGCCATGCAGCATACCTACTAAGATATAATATTTGATTTGAGAAAAATTAAGTTGGACTCAATATAATAATGGATAATGATTTAAAAACTGCGGTCTGAGTACAAAATTATTCAACATAAGATGACAGACCCATGGGAGATACCTAATAATAATGTAAATTAACATGGATTTATGTTTATCTAATAAAATTGCATAACAATGAACCCACTACATTTAATCAATTCAGTTGCCACTTGAAATAATATATTTTATTATTTAAAATTCGCATTTTGATAGGTAGTCAATAGTCAAAGTGTGATATTATGATAAAAAACTATATAGTTTAAGCTAAAAATATTTACATTTGAAGATACATTTTGAGCATTACCTGCAGTCAATGTACAGTTTTGTATAGTAAGAATCTTTAAGTTTAAACTATGATTAAACGAAACAAATATAGGCAATATAAAATAGTTTAAAACTTAAATTGACTGACTAATGACTATACTATAAGCTTATTACTACAATAATTTTAATCTAAATAAATAATAGGTAATAGTACTCACCAGATCACCGCTATTTTCAACAAATTAAAACGTGTAGTGGCTTAAAACTCCGCTTAAAACAGTGTACAGACGCAACAGACTAACAGAGTTGACAAAGTTCACAGTTCACTTTTCACTAATAAAGTAATAAGTAATATTCACTAATCTGCAGTGTAATACTAATAGTTAATACTAGTAATACTGTAAATCGTAATCGCTACGCATGTTCGGCGGTTGTGGTTCGGTTTTCGGGGGGATATTATCAATATCGATTTCCGCTGTACTTCAGGGGATTTCCACTAATTTTAGACGGTAATAATATTCGAACATCATCGATATTCGATAAGGTCCGCAGTGGTGCAGTCCCGCGCGGCCCGCGCACGCCGCACAGCGCACGAGACACACACAGCAGTGTCTTGAGTAATCTATAATATATTATACTCATATATTATAATAAATAATAATTGTATGGCTCGGTTCGGCGCATACGAACACAAAGCTACCAAAAAACGCACGTACGTTTGCGGACTGTAAAACTGAGACACTGATGAATTGTGATATTACTATCGAATACCGAATACATAAATCGTAACACTATAATAATGTATTATAATGTTATTACATTATAAATAATAATACTTAACTTACCTACCTATCATAAATTAGTTTGGGATTTATAAGTTTATACTGATAACACAACAATACATGGAAATCAT
>NW_026083191.1:0-58440 GCF_020184175.1 Aphis gossypii
AGTTTGTTTATCCCGTTCAGATCTTTTGAAACTTTAGAATATCCTGAACTCGGAACCACAAAAAAGTTGTATGGAACCTAAAAACTGCTTCAAAATTAGAAAAACCTCGATTCATTATAATCGGATTACAAAAGGGACGTAAAAATTCGTTAGAAAAAGATTGTGGTGTATTCGATCATTGTAATATAACTAATGTAAAAGTATTTTTAAACTCAATAGCATATCCTTATGATAATTAAATTTGGATTTTGCTAAAAATAATTTTACCTTATTATATGATATGTATACATCGTTTCAAGAATCGTACTATGAAAAAAGTATTCGGAACCCGATATTAAGCCCATCTACATTTCTAACGCAAGCTCCAATTATTGTTATCGATACGTCAAAACAGAATGATTCAGCTACAGCTTCATCAGTAGATGTTCAATTAGAATTGAAGCATCAGAATCTCTTTCAGGTGTAACTGCTTATTGTTTATTAATTCATGATCGCATTGTAGAATATGTACCTTTTACTAGAGAAGTAGAAAACTAGTTTAATCAATTTAAAATTATTTAGAATAATGAGACAATACATATAAATATATTTTTTTTATTTTGAACCAAAACGTATTATTTTTTATTTTTAAAAAAAAACATGACTAAAAAATATAATTATGAAGTGTGTATATACACTGCTTAAACTTTATGTGTAACATAGAAAAAAATTTATTGGTTGTAGCGGAATACTCCGTCTGTGATACACGGGAAATAAATAGTGTATACACTGTTTAAACTTTATGTGTAACAGGGGAAAAAATAATTGGTTTTAAATCAGTGTTTTTTACTGGTACAGCGGAGAAAAAAAAGTTTGAGGGGGAAAATCCACCTAAAAATTTTAAAATCACCGCAGTCTGGTAGAGCGGAGAAAAAAAAAGTTTGAGGGGAAAAATCCCCCTTAAAAATTTGCAATCTCCGCAGTCAAAAGTGCGCAGAACATACAAATGTATACTACTCATCTCAGTAATTCCATGGTCAGTTAATGTTAATCCAAACACCTAAATTTAGCATTAAATATGATACCATGATAGTATACTTCTATTGTTCTTGCAATAATATGTCTATTGATACTATGGAATTTAATAAAATGTATATATGTTTATTAGGTAGTAATTATATTAACGGCTGATACTATGAAAAAATAAAAAATAAAAATATTATTTTTTCAACTCAGGATGATTTACTTTTATTATTATTAATTATTTTATCAAACACATAGGTACTCTTAATTCCTACCCTATATGTATGCACTTTTGCAATGTAAGTTACTTCAAATGTAAGAAAATGTATGGATAAAGGAAATATAAATAATAGCAAGATTTGTAATACGCTATAAGACTTTTATTACTGTAAAAAAAAAACAAATACACATATATACATATTTTTTATAAATACAATTAACAAACAGATTTATAATGTCCATGAGCATAGGTAAGTACTTTGTCTTCAAGTATAATCCTCTTGTCATCATAGTTATTATAAGTCAATTTGTTCGATTTGATTGTCTTGAGCTGGTGTTTGAATGATTGGATGGATACATTTTGAGTGAAAACGTCTAAATCACTGTCATCAAACAGACACTTCTTATGGTCATTGAATGACATGTGGTACTTTACCACATGCCCACGGATTCCCTTGGCTTTGATTTTTTCCATCCCATTAAGCTTGTAGGCATATGATTTTGCCCGTAACGCACAAAACTCTGTCATAACGAGTCCATCCGTCTCGTCGGAAAACAAACCCGGGATCTTCTTACGGTCGGGAATATAGCACGGATGGTCTTTCGGGAGATTTGATGTATCCATCTTGTCCAGCAAGTTTGAATTAACAGCCAAGTCTTTATAAAAGTCATTAGTCAGTATGTAATATACTAACGAATCTGAGAAACAAAAAACATATGATTAAGATAATAATTATAATAAAAATAATAATAATTCAAATATACCTGTATCTGTGTACATTAATGTGATATTTTTGCCATAATGCGCCTTCATTACATTATAGTGGTACTCGTACATCTTGGTTTTACTGATATCCAATACTGCGAAACCTATAATCAAAAATAATCAATAAATTAAAAATTATTAATACTAAGATGACATTTTTTTTTTTTTTTTTTTTATGCAAGTAAAATTATTACCTATATATATTGGCTTGTTAAACATGATAATTTTGTTTGCCAATGAGACAGCAGCTAGATTTTTGCTGTATGTCGTACAATTTTTAAATGTTTGCTTGTTGATGAGTTTTTGTAATCTTCGCGGACATGAAACTAGTTCCATCTTAAAACGTTTCCGTAAAGATTCCATGGTTTTTCCAAAAACGGCATTGTTTAAGAGTTTGAAGAAATCCTTTTCAAATTCATTCTTCGCCTTCTTTCTCATTTCAGTGTTTAGTTCGATGTATTTTTTTAGCCAATCCGATTGTTTAAACTCAAGAACTCTGTGTACTTTTTCTACAATTAATCCATTTGCTATGGCTTGCTGCAGATTTCGATAATGGATTACGTAATTTTTTTTTGAATGAAGTGTTGCCATAAGTTTTTTCACTTTTGAACCAGGAGGAATTTTGTTCTCAGGTAAAAATGGAAGGTCGTTATGAACGTCATGAAGTTCATTAGGGTATGATATGTCCACCTCATACACTCTGCCTTTATCTGAGGTCGGCGTTAAAGCATCTAATCCGTCTAACTTAGGTTCAACCCATTTAAAGTCACCGTACGGCATGTATTGGGACATCGCCCAGCCATACAAATTGTTACAATCTTGATAAACTACCCATGATTTAGGCTTTGTTGAGTCGTAATCTTGGGTTTTTTTATTATTAGCTTTAGCGTACCTCATACTTGCTTGTGTAAGGCCGCCGCGGATTGAATTTTCGAAAAATAAGTGGGTGTTATAATCAGAAAGCAATTCCAGTTTTACTTTGGTATATTTTAACATACAGTCAAAACTAAAACCTGGTGCCGTGTAATAAAAGGCTGGATCTAAATGGTATGTTTTCAAACAAAGGTCTCGGAATTTTCGAATACGTCAGCCAACAATAGCACGTCAATTTTTAAATACAAATCGCTATATTCTCCCAGGGTTTTGCATTTGAAATGGTTCCATACTGTGACTGCGTGTTCGTATTCCTTGTCGTTTATGTGTTCTTCTGTTAGTGTACTGTAAAAATCTTCTTCCTTAGGCAAACTCGTCTCTTCTAACTTGTCCCAGCTATCGGTATACTCGTAAGGGTAGACACCCTTACGTGTGACAAGATCCATATCTCTAGGTACGAATGCTTTTGCGGTTTCTCTGAACTTCGCGAACCCAGGTGTTATTAAATTTTCTGCAAGTGTTGATAGTGTTGATGCCATGAAACGACAAGAGTCTATGAATCGAATTGAAAAGTTGTTCGAAACGTGTTTTGAAAATGAAATGTATTTTTCTTCACTGTTCGGAATCACTGATATTGATTTAGTGTCATTTCCGAGTTCGGTCACGATGAAATGTGCATCGTAATTAGACAAATTGTGTAGAAAGCATGGTACAAAGTTAGGTTTTTGCAGTTTCAGGTTGCAAGTATTACATAAAGTTTGCCTGAATTTGCCTGAAAGATGGCAGTGATCTGCCACTTTTGGGTTTTTGTCGGAAAAAATACACTTACATAAATTGCAAGTAATTTTCATTGCATGTGTTCTTTGTTCTTCTTCAGTCATTATTATAGGTTTATTTGTTGTAAGCAAATCTTCAACTTTTCTTGCAATCTCAGTCACTTCATTCACAAATCTTTTGGCTACGTCTTGACGTGACTCATTACCACGGAAAATAATTGGTTTTTGTGGTAATTCGAACTTTTCTAACAGATCTATGGGAACGTTTTCTGTTGCTTTTACAAACACGCCATAACTCATCGGCTCGTGCTTTTGGAATGCTGACGTATTCCCACCTTTGCTCTCGGTACATTTAACAAGGAGTGCCTCGAAATCGGCATATATCGTGAACGGATGTCTTTGAGTGTTACTCCACCCATCGAATTCTAACAATGTACCGGGATCAGGCATCTTAGGTAGAATTGGTTTATGTTGTCCACATATCCGAGTGTGCTGATCTAGGGCTGCCTGCCCACTTAGTGTATTTTTTCTGGGTCGATTATCGAACGATGTGAAACAACGTTTGCAAAATATAACAGTTTCCTCATGACCCGTTTTTTGTGCTCTAACAAGACGTGAGAAATTTGATATGTATGAGTAGTGGCTTTTATCTCCGTTGGTAATTATCAGTAGATCGAAATGATCTTTTTTTTCTTCATCCACAACTTTAAGTGGATAAATAATATGTTTTTTATTATTTTCTCGTCTTAATCCGAATATATTGACAGACGTGTTAAGGTTATTTTTTTCAAATGTTTGTATTTCCCTCACAGGCGTTGGGAATGTTAAACCAGAAAAATTATATTTTTCTTCGTGAGTTGTATAATTTTCAGCCACTTGATTTTTGTTATTTCCCGAAACGTGTCTTGCAAGGATTGCCCACTTGAAGCACTGTTGGTCTGAGTTTTGGGGATTGATAATTGCTTTTTTATTTTTGATGTCTTCCGGAAGTGTGATATAAGACGAACCACCCATAGGTGTATAATTATATACGCCTAACAGTAAACCATCTATTGATTGTAACGTAAATCCGCTTCCTTTAGAGGTATAAATTTCTTCTTCAAGTAAAATATTAACAAAATCTTGATTAATTTTAGCTTCGATATCTGTATCCATAAACAATTCCTTAGCTGAGGTTTTAAATGCTCTATTCTCTGTTGAATTTTCTACGTTCGGGCGTTCATATGTTGCTTCTAATTTAAGATTATATTTGATTGGTTGTTTTGTTGATAGTGTTTTGAGTAGTTCTATTAAGTCTTTTTTTATTGATTCTAAAAATGTTCTGTAGTTGGTCAAATTATCTGTATTTTTCACGTAATACCAATTGATTTTATTTGATAACGATGTGCCTGTCTTAATGAATCCTCGTGTCTTGACAATGCTCATGCGTGTCTTTTTAGCATTTGCTGCTTCGTTTGAATTTTCAGTATGATATGGGCGCTTATGATCATTGCGAGATTGAACTGAAAAAAAAAATTACTATTGTATTGCTAAAAACTATGGAAATGCATGTAACAGCTTGAAAATCTATAAAGTTTTCAATGAGAAAGAAAAGATTGTATTATATTATTATATTATTATATTTGTTAGAAATATAAACGTTTTTAGTAAAAATACCTGAAGAAAAATAAAATATTGGTGGTGTGTTTATCATATAGAAAATACGATTTTTTAAAATATACATTTAATAAAATGAGGTAGGTATATTATCTATTATTACTTACATGTATATATATATAATATATATATATAACAGCAAAACAAATATGACATAGGGCTCTCGGTTATAGCAATGATATACACAACGTTCTTTTGTGTAGCATGAAATAATTATAGTGACAGTAAGGTGTTAGAGTTCAGTTTATTAAGATATTATTTCTTGATTTTATTATATTAAATGTGTATGTTTTTCATAAAAAATAAGATATTCATATCGTATTGTTATATATTATGTACATCATGGTCAAATATATTTATACTGTTTATACTTAAAAATATAATAAAATAAAATAATTGATGTATGTTTTTAATAGCGCTATGACAATAATCGTATGGAAATATTTTGAATTAATATATTACTACATGAATTTATCAAAATTATTGAACAATTTTACGAACGTTTTTTAAAACACATATATATATATATATAATATAGATACATATGATCTTAATGGGGTTAACTATGATAATTATAGGATTTATCAAGATTTTATCTAAATTATTATATGTTTTCCATGATTTTATACAACTTAGAATATTTTTTTCCTATTTTTATTAAGAAATGATGATGTTTCCGTATGTTTTTATGTATTTTCACTAAGATGCTTTTATTTTTACATGTACCTACTTACCTATTGTTTTATGCGATTTTGAAGAAAAAAAACTGATAGCATTTTTTATTTTAAATATTTTGAAAGGTATAAAGCAATATTTATTTTAATTCAACGATAAAGTAATATTTCTACATGAAGTGTTCTATTTTTTATAAAGTATCTAATATATCTATAATTACTTAAGTAAGTTATATATAAATATAAAGTTATGAATAATATATTTACCATTATAATCGTAAATGTTTTCAGCTGGTTTAAAAAAATCTTGAATTTCTCGCTGGTTATGGTTGGTTGTTGTTGGATTATAATATTTGAACCTGAAAATAGTATTATTATTATTAATTTGATTATGAATATTTTATCTAATAAATTTGTAAATTTTTATTGTGAAAAAAATACTTACGATGTTTTTTCTTTTTTATGTCTGATGAGGTTATCTCTTCGCGTGAATATTTCTGAGCAAATACTGCATACGATTTTAGTGTGTGATTCGTGTGACTTGGCATGTCTATGTAGATTTTTGATCAATGTAAAGGTTTTATCGCATACACTACACGAAAACATGATTATGTTTAAAACTGAAGAACACTAGTCGAACTCGCGAAACAAGACTGTACCCTTCAACGAATATATGGGTAATGAATTATAGAAATTGTACTTTAAATAAGTGTAAAATATTTGTATTTAAGCGATTTACTAGCGTATGCGTACAATATAGTGGTAGAAAAATGAACTATGGTGTTCATTAAAGTAAAATAAATAATTTGATTTTTATAATACTTGTAAGATATTTTTATACACTCTAAAACACTTAAGAACTCTGAAATAACACGACTTGTCACTTGAATGCAGGTAAAGGGACTGATCTCATAATATTGTTCTATGCACTATACTTTATGGTTGGAATTCATCGGCAATACTCGGACGTGTTACTACAGGCTTGTACATGTTTGTTATCGTACGATGTTGTAAGGGTGCGAGGACGGGTGGCGGGGTGGAAAATATATTTAAGGTTGACACTATTGGATTGGAATGTTTTATTGTTTATAATTGTGACTATGTGTGACTATGACGTGTGTGTGTGTGTGTGTGTGTGTGTGTGTGTGTGTGATACATAACGATGTATAACGTTAACGTATGCTTTAGTGAATGAGATAATAATCTGAAAATGGTATAATATTTTTAGATATGTGTGGTTTTGTAGGTACCTTATATTATATTATGAGCATATTGTATGTATGTGTGTATGTATGATATTATAGTTTGTAAGTATAGTTCCGGTATAGTTTGTATGGTCATATCATAATTATATGTAATATATACCTATGTAGTATGTATCGTATGCTAAATATGTGTTTATTGATATGTAAGTATATATTATGTAAATTGTATAATATATGTTCAGGGGTTTGTGATAATGATGTATGATTGTTTGGATATAATATTATGTAAGTATATATATATGTAAACTATATTATAATATATTTGAATGTGTGTTTGTTTGAGATACATTCCGATGTATAACGTACCTATGCATTAGCATGATGTTTATTCGAATGGGATTATAATCTGAAAATTGTATAATATTTTTAGATATGTGTGATGTTGTAGGTATACCTTATATTATATTATGAGTATGTTTTTACGTATGTATTGTATGTATGTATATATGTATGACGTATGTACATTTATGATGGTAAATAATATGTTGTGTGTGTGTGTGTGTGTGTGTGTGTGTAAATAAAAGGGGGGAAATATAATTGGGGAAAATATTTGACGGTCAAGTATCCTATTTAGTCGAAATCAAAATATTATATATATTATTTTTCTTCAAAAGGTGGAGGTTTGAAGGAGAAGGTATAAAATATATGCCGGTTACGTGCAGGCTCTGGCGGTGGTGATGGGTTTATGCGTGTTGCAGGTTGCCTATATTGAGTTATTACTCGTTGTTTGGGAGGAGCCTGTACTACGAATTGCCTATACAGAGGAGCCTATGCTTTTACATGTAAAATTTAAGGGGGAGGAGATGCTGAACCTACCAAATCATCCTACTCACAATAATATTATTTATGAGTTTATGACTATGGCCTGTGCCGCTGGTGTTTGGAAGAACTATTCAATGTGGTTAATGATAAACGCAAGACAATAATAGATATTCATTATTTTTTTGATGTTTTCTATTTATAATACGATCACTACGATCATAAACCAAACATAGCTTAATAATACAAGTATAGACAACCAATAAATACTAAATGTATAAATAAATAAACCAAATTAAATGTACAACCATATTTTTTTTTAATCTATATATTATTAGGTGTATAATTTTATTTCATTGCAAGTGCAATTTGAGCTGAAATGGCCGACTCATGTTGTCGGTTTTAAATTTCCGACTTATTATTTAGTTCCATTGACGTTTTGGTAGATATCTTAAAAAAATGTTGTGTACGCAATCGTAATTAAAATATTTCCAACACTATATGTCGTGTGTATGTTATAACTATCTTTAATTATTTATTAAATTAGTTACAATTGAACATGTATGTAAATTGAATTACATATGCACGTAAAATTAATTATGTTAAGCCCCCAAAAAAAACTGATAACATGATACCACGCGTGTTATAATACTAGCAAAACTCTTCGATATTAATAAAAAAAAAATACCTAATAATAATATAGTAGTAATAATATTAATATTATTAATTATTAATAATAATAATAATAATTTATTCTAAGCAATTATGAGATCATATCGCACGTAAAAAGTCTTACTAGAAAGAATAATTATATAATAGTATAATATAACCAGTGTTCGGACTTATCTAGATATTTATCTAGATAGTTTATTGCTCATATTTTATCTTATCTAGATAAAAAGTTATAAGGTATCTAAACGTTTATCTTAGATAAATAGTTTACTAATCTAAATAAATTCATCTAGATACTTTTAGATTCTGAACGGAGTGATGAATATATTGATTTTACAATGATGTGTTTTTTTTTTGTGTCTGTCGACAACATTTGGAGCAGTAAAAATGCTTCGATTTTTGATCTCAGCCCCTCTTTGAAAAGGAAATTGAATCTAGTTGGTACTTTGGGGGGGTTAAAAGTTAAAAATCTTCAATGTTTTTAAATGAATCGGGAAAAACCCTAAAAAAATGAGGGAAACGGGATTTTTTACGCAAAACCAGTTTTCGTCAAAATTAAATTTTTTATTTTGCTATATAACTCAAAAACTAATCGATGTAAATACTTGAAATTTTCAAAGAATTTTGACTTTTTTTGAACTTTATACTATAGACAACAGAAATTTTCAATTTTTCTGAAAAATTTTTTTTGAAGTGTCGATAAAATTTTTTTTGTCCTAATAATAATATTAAAATATAATATTCTAGACTGACAAATCATCTTTTCTTTCAGAATCGTTTTTCGTATACAATGATTTTACCTATCATTGCATTGAAATTTAACCTACCCTAGTCCGAGGTCCACCCCACCCCCTAATGTACAGCAGAGCGTTACCCACTTGCCGACTTTTTTTTAATTTAAACAATATGTCTTTAAATATACAGGATGATTGATTGAGCGTAAAACACTCATTATTTCCAAAAGTATTCATGTTTTTGAAAATATTTTTTTACATAGTTTCAAATTGTTAAAAAAACAACATTTTTATAAAAAATTATATTTTTTAATATTTTTTATCCTTATAATTTTTTTAAGTTTTTTACTTTTTTGAATGACAACATAGATTTTAAATTAATATTTTTATTTAATATAAAAAAATATTTGTATTAAAAATTATTTATTTATCCTTCATTAATTAAATATGTATGAAAAGCATTCTGTCGTATAAAGTATGACACGCGCCTGCCAAAAGGTTAAAATAACTTTGTCTCACTTAATACTTATACACTTTATACCTATAATTTAACTATTTGTATTTATGTTTAGATGTCTACTATAGTTTATAATTACGGTGGCGGTGGCGGTGGCGGAAGGAGGGGCCGAGGTCCTGGTGGTGGAGGCCGCAATGGCCAATACAACAGAAACAGTAAGTATAGTTATTACCTACTAATTAGTTTTTATAGTTGAGTTCTATCTACATAAATGTTATATCCAGGTGTATCAAACCTTACCCATATTAAACTCAATTAAAGTAATACACCACATTAATAATGACTATGTATATACATTTCTTTAAACTTAGTTACTTATTTATTTCACTTCTAAAGTACTTTATTGGTTAGAACTCATAACCATAAAGTTTTTTTATAACGTTTATATAATTATTAATTACCTTATAAAGTAATAATACCTATCACTGTTTATAGCAAAATAATATATTCAACATTTTCATTTGTACTTAAACTCTATACGTTCACTTTGTTTTACTTTCACCTAAAATTATTGATTTTATATTTCATGCTTATTATAATTTAAATAGTTTGTCAGATGTCATTTTATTATCTACTTAAATTACTCTTCGTATATTATAACATCTTATTTTAAATGCCCCTTTGCAGAAATGTAGGCCATCTACAATTGTATTAAAAAACCAATTAACATTTTATCATGGATATGTTTTAATTTCAATTCTTTTGTTTTTCTAGAATGTCCATATTGCTCAAAGAGGGGCCATAAGACTGCTGACTGCTGGTTTAAGCAGCAGCAGCAGCCACTAAACAAGATGTGGCAACTGCAGCAGCTGCAAAAAAAGCGGCAGAAGCAGCAATAGCCAGGGCTGAAAAGCTTAAAGCTGAAGCTGCTTCTGCTGCTGCTGAGGCAGCTGCAGCTACTGCTGCTGAGGCAACTGCAGCTACTGTTAAATAAACATTTTTTTTTATTATTAAATATTACTAAATATTATTAAATATGTGTTTTTATTTCCTCGTCAATAGTGCCGGATTAAGATATTTTGCGCCTGTAGGCAAACATTTTTCTGGCGCCCCCCCCCCCCCCTAACCCAAGCCTTTGAAAGTAAAGTAAATATTATGTACCTAACATAATATACTAATTATTCGTAAGTTTATAGGATTATAAAATTAATAATATATACAGTATATAGTATATAATATACTTGTGGTATTAGAAATATTTTGTGACTGTGAAACTTCTAATGTATTTGGAAGTACATTTTGTTGGGAAGAATTTTTATTAGTTACTACATCTAAATCTACATTTTCTTTTTTTTATTAGAATTTCCATATTTACCTTCAGTGATTGCTGGTTGAGTACTAAATAATTGATCATTTTTTTTTAGTTTTATTGATAATAGATTGCAGCTTTTCTTTTTTTTCTTTAGCCTGTTTCTTGTTTTGAGCGCCAGATAATTTAATTTTACTCATTGTTATATTTCAAACACAACTACTAACTAGTTATATCACAACTACAGTATACAATTATAAATCACAATTCACTATTATTGAATTATTCATGACAAAATAAACATGGAATTATTTACATAATTATAAATAATCTATGATTATTTATTAAGACAACGATTATCACAAAACACCACTATTTACCACGGTTATAGATAAACCATTTATATTGTTTATTACACAGATATATAAAAATATTAGATAGCCGACTTGGAAATGATTTTGAAGCCCACAAAATGGCCGAAATTCTTTTATCTAAGAGGTAAATGTTTACATATTCACAACACTGATACAGAATATCATTGTTATCAATTTAATATTTATCATATGAATATTAGACAATAGACATTCTAAGATCATGATTTTTAATTTTTATAACTCATATTATTAACTTTAGATTCATTAAACAGTTATATAAATTATTAATAAGTACCTACCTACTTTTTGAAATACTATTTCCTTATGTGTTTATATTGTTCAAAGTAAGTTATTATGAAAGTAAATATATTTTAATGTTTATGTATATATTAAACATTTTTTGCAATTCAAACAATTTTTAGAAGAAAAACTGATGGAACTGCATCAGTTTTAAGTGTAAACTTTGCCCATTAATATTTTTAAAATCTGAGTGAGTGAAATGTTTACTGCATACTCTGCTATATTTTGTAGGAACAAATCCTTTTATTTGTATTGCATCTATCCACTTTTTTGTTATTTCTTTATTTAATAAAGGAAAACTAAAAATCAAAAGATAATGTACCTATACATTTTATTTAAACAATTTTCAAAATGATACTTACGAAAAAAATGGATACCATTATTTGCAACTCTTTTTCTGTTGCACTGCCAAACACAGCAAAAATAAACCATTTTGTAAAAGAATACTACTTATGGCACATTACTATAAAAAACTAAAATTATTAATTAGATGCCTACTTGTTTAAGAGAGCTAATCATTGTGCATCATCTTTTAAAAGATTGGTATGATAAAAAAATGTATAATATAGCAATCTATAAATATAATCCTTAATATGTTAGGTATTATAATTATAATTATTTATTTTGGTCTTGCATAATTGATTTATTCATATAGGTTATAATATTTGTATTTTGGCATGGGTAACAACTAAAAATAATTATACAAAATCATTCTTAATAAAAGCAAATTGAATTTTACTAATTTAATGAATCATGAGTTTAAGGTTTTAACTTTTAGTCAAACGTATGAGCTGCAGATTTAATTACACCCTATGTTTAGAGTTAATACAAGTAAATTCCAGCCTTCACCTAGTTTATTTTTTTTATATTAAATTAAATTATTTGTTCTTTCTCTTTGTTTACATTATTAGGTTGTAGTATGACTTAGGAACAAAAAACGTTTATTTTTATATTTAGTTAATTTATTAAATGAACTCAGATCAACCAAATTCAAGCATGTGTGTATTGGATAAGCTTTAAACTTTTTTATTAAACATGTTTATCTGCATTGTATTCTCGTTTATTATAATAAATAATAGTATTAATGTTATTATTAATTAACTAAAATAATAATAGAATTTAAGATATAATTATATTTATTATAATTATATATTATTAATACATTTTTAATAGTTTTGTTTCCCGCCATAACATTATTATTATACGGTTTATCACTTTATCATAATATATATTTTGTAAACATACACCTTTTAGATAAGAGAATTTCCACCATTTTGTAGGCTTCATAATTTTTACATTGTAGGAATAGGGAGTCGTCTATCTAGTATTTTTATATATCTGTCTAAGTCAATTGTGTTTCGTTGTATAAATTAGCTATTTTTTTTGTTACACTTTTAGGTTTGCAATTTGATTACAAACTACCAGCTGATATGTTGTGTGGAAAACATGTTACGTTCACATGCTATATCTACACTATGTCTAGGTATGTAAAAATTAATATAGGTAACATTGAACACCAATAGTTTTTTAATCACTTTTGTTTTTATTTATATTCATAGAAAAGATAATTGCGATGCGAGTATGTCTTCAGAGCTGTTGATTAGTGATAAAGTTGGAATATTAATCAATTCAACTAAAACAGTTTGCAAAATTTGTTCTTATTGCTAACTTTATCCTAAATGTATGTCATGCACAACTAGTATCTTGATATGCCATTATGTAGTGTTTTAATTTAATTTAAATACAACTCAATTAAATCATTGATTACTTCATTATAGAATAATGAATAACTGCCCGGAAAAAACTATAACTTTAGGTGTTAATGAACAGATACACATGGTAAAAAAGTTTATCTTTTTAAATACTGATTTGGATTATCTATGGAAACTAATTTCTAAAAATTATTCTAATTATATCTTTACGAGTATTTCAGTAATTTAATTTCATCTAAATTTTGTTCCGGAGAGGTCAACAACATGATGATCATATTGATTGTACCTTTTATATTGGATTGATCATCGTTGAAATGTTGAGTGAGTATATTTTTATTCATTAAATATAAATTAAACAAATCAAAACACTTAATGCCGTCCCAGTTTGAAATATCAGACTGCGGACTGTCAGTTATGCAGATGTATGAAATGCATGACTGGTGTGGTTACAAATTGTGTATTAAAATTATGTCTAATGATTAACATACCTATGTATATGAGTCTTGGGATTAAAATATTTTACAAGTTATTGTAACAAGACTAGCTACTAAAAATTAAATTAAACCGGGCATTTTTTAATGAAAAGTAATTTAAACATGATTTAAGGTGCTGCCTTGTGGTTATTCTGTAAATATATTTTTTTCGTTTACTATTTGAAACAATTATCAATTTTTTAATTGCATCTGACAAAACATTGCTATTATTTTTTTTTACATACTACTAGGTATCTATGTGTTGTGTAGAATATTTTCTTAGCATGCAAAAATATCTTATAAAGTTATCAACAATTTTTTATAATAATATTATTAGATACCTAGTTGGTTTATTGTTTTAAATATAGTAACATGTTTTTATAGTTATTGTTTAAATATTTCATAATTGTTTAAGTGTTCTTGTCTTACATTCACACATACTACTTTCTAATACCAAACATTAATTAATTATTTATATTGTAGTAATCATTTAGCTCTACAAATAGTGATACTTTTGAATAATAAATTTAGTTAAATACTTTTTTAATGCCCTTTAGTTTGACGAAATAGTTATTTCCAGACATTTTAACTATTATTATTAAAATAGTCAACTATTATACAAATTGGTAGTTAACCTAAGTTGAACTTGTTCAACTTACTGAAGTCTATGTTTAATATATTTTAATTTTATAATTTTTGACACAACAAACAGAAGAAATCATTAATTTCGTAATTAACAATTCTGTCTTATTTAGGAATGCAACTGATGGCTATCCAGCGACAACACAAAGAACACGACACCCATTCTACGCATTCATCTTCCTGATGACAACGATGTTTATCTGAGTGACAGTTACAGTATAGGCATATGTTTGTCATGTCTTCAGAATTTTCCAAGAGATAGGTCTTTAAATATGCTCTGTGAATATTGGGATCAAACTCTAAACTAAACTTAGAGCTGTCCATAATTGTAAATGCGTAATATATTACATAAACTCTACAATTAAATGTATCTTTTTGTATCGGAATCTTTTCTAAAGGGCATGCAATTAGTGTTAACGTTGGACATTTTCGTTTGTCGTCACCGTACGTACAATTTAATTTCAATGTTTCAAATACTTTTTTGGAACGAAGTTTTGATGGTCGATTTTCTGTGTCATACGGCATACTTGGATCCATGATGTAACACTGTTTGGTTTTGAAATTTATAAAAACTACAATCCAGTGAGAATTATTATTAACTAACCATGGTAGGATAACCATACTGTTCTCAGTGAAAGCAATTTTTTTATGCTCTTCGCCTATTTCTCTTTTTCCCATCAGCTGTGTCACATTTTGACATGATAAAATGTGCGTGTTTGTTAAACTCAACTTAATAGCATAAGACAACAAACAAATATCAATTACAAAGTTGCATAACCAATTTTCTCCAGACAATGAATCAAAATCTAGGAAGTAAAGGTCAGTCAGAATGTTATGATTTTGATCACTAGATATGTAATTATATTTTCCAACTAGATAATCTCTGTTCTTTGGCATCTTAATTGGTTTATAATACGTCAAATCTTTAGGGAGCATATTGTCGTATAAATCTATAGATTTCACTGGTAGTCGAAAAGGAGATTTATGACTGCCAGGTGTCGAAATGGATTTCATTAAACAATCATCCGACAATGGCTTACTTAAATCACGGACAACCACGTTGTTAATAGGCTCATCAACAGTGAACCTAGTTACATTGTCACATTCTATGACCACAACACTTTCAATACCATCGACCACTTTGGGCGTACAGTTATTTTCATCTGCTGTAGCAGTGGTTGAAGATTTTGGGATTCTTAACGACGGTTCTAAAGGACGGTACTTGGTGGGTTGAAGATGTTTGTGTTGTTTCTCTTTTTTCCCCCAACTTTCTATTGCGTCCAAATGGTTATGACTAGAAATTGCTGAGATTTTTCTTTTCCCATTTACTTTGGTAGTTATCTGCCGTGACTTATTGTCAAAATCAAGTGCACGCGTACAAGTTTTTTTTCTAATGTTATACTTTATTTGTTTGTGTACATTTATCACACGCTGTTTCATAAGTTTTAAAAACCGACCACATTTCCACCTTCGGTCGCCATCAAGTATGTCAACTTTTACCGTTTTAAACCAAGACTCAACAGTAGCATTACTCTGATGGATTTCAATGCCATTGTTGGCTTTATTATTCATAATAGGTGTCCACAATGCTAAGAAAGGTACACACTTGACTATGAATTCGTGTAAATATGATTCATTATAATATTCATTAATAATTGTATTATCACTATTTACAGCACAATTTAAGACTTCAGTTTTAACATGTTCTTTGATAGACTGAAATCTACAGTACATCATGGAATTACTCGTGTCGGATTCGCATAGAAATTTATTTATCTCTTCTGAATAATCTTTGCCTTCGTCGTTCAATTCATTCGACAGTAGGTGGTTAACATTACACTTGTCTCTCATTGTACTAATGGCATTTTCGGTATTTCCAGTACTACATGGAGATAACAATATTAATGAAAATATTTTGAACCAATTTTCTATATCGTCCAAACTCTTTGTGTTAAACAGTAAACATATCCAATCAATAACATTATTTATTTTAGTTTTTTCTACAGTGTTACTGTCGTTTGACTCTGATTGAAAATATGTATAGACATGGTTTACTATGATTTTTGTGTAATGATTCGCACAGATGTTTATGATCGTGACATTAGACCCATCATTGTTTTCAACCAATACTCTGTAACACCAGTTAAGGTAATCGAATATGGAGGTAAAACCATTCCATCCTATACACAAGGCATTCATTTGTGCATAACTGAAATCCGTCACTATGTTTGTGAATACGGGCCAAGTCAGTTTGTGTTTCAAAACAAATGCTTTAAAAGCGTTCAACCACTGTGAAATTGCAACTATGTCGTGCGCTGAGCTAATCATTTCAACAACGGGACACGCGACACTCGAGTTTCTAGGTAAAGGGACATTTACGACTACAACATAGTAAAGAACTCTTTTGCTGTTCTTGTCAATTTTCCTTCCCAATGTACCAGTTGCATCCATGTAACCAGTTACTGCATTTTGACTTTTAATCAGTTTTTTTAGTATATATAACTGTTCTTTACTATAGCAGTGCACTGATGGTATACCGACATGCTGTACAAAGTTGTTTTCTTTATCGTTACACATCAATAAAATATCATGAAAATCATCTTTATCGTAATCATCGGCAGTCAAAGCCTCTGATCTGATTTTCCTGATGGCGTCATCTGATTTAATGCCTTGCAAATTGCCACAATTCAACTGAGTGGGTGATGCCATGTCAATAGTTTCTGACCTGAAGGAAAACGCTTTAGTTTTTTGTAGCGCTTCCTTGTTCAAGTCTCGCTGAAACCCTTTTACGTGGTTTGTGAGACCATTGTCATCTAGATTGTGATGGTAATTTAAACCAGAACTATATACGTTTGCCACAAACGTTCGGTTTTGAGCCTGAACTTTTATTCTAAAAGTTTTGCACCCCTCATGACTACAATACATGAGCACATTGCAATGGTTATTAAAATATTTAACCTTTTCGCATTAATAACACACGTATTGTTCACAGTTCTTATGCGCTTTCTGAACATAATAGGATATTTAGTCTTATCTAAAAGTTTTTTACCGTTAACATGTGTATATAACATATGGAACCACTCATCATATGAAAATGTGAAAATTCCTTCAAAAAATTGACATTCATTGCTGTTATATTGTTTTGGAAAACAATTTTTTGTTTCCAAAGGCAGCACAACACCAGACTTAACCGGAGTTTTCTTAAAAAATGCATTTCTAAGGGGACTTGCCACAAGTCCAACACCTTTTCTGCATTCTAATTTACTTGGTGTAACAAAATCAGATTCAACGATTATGTTTTCTGTTAGAATTGGAGTACTACTAAGTATTGGTGGATCCCTCATCGTCCAATTATAATCACTTTGGGGAGATACACTGGTGTATTCAAGTGAAACATAGTCATTTTGCACAAGCTCAGGCTCTGTGTAATCAGAATATGAAGTGCAATTTTCAAAACTATTATTTTTAATAACAAAATTTTCATTAATATAAGCAGTATTTGAATCTATATGGTTTGTGTCATCTGATGGATTGCACAAAGACACATTGAAGTGTTTTTTACATTTTTGATATACTCTATTACGGTGAAAAATATCTGCAGGGGCTTTAATGATTCTGCATATATCTTAAGAATTTTGTTATTGTAATTTAAGAAATCACAAAATGTATAGTTATACTTTTCAATACATTTTATTATTGTACTATTAATTTCTGACACATTGCATAAATCAGAATTGCTCATTTCTGACACATTACATAACTCAGTATTGTTCATACTTGTAATACGTTTACGAAGAGATGAAGTGTTTCTATTGATAGCATTTGCAATTGTTTTTTTTAAACTACGATCATTTTCTTTATTAAAGATGATATTGCAAATATTAGTTACACAACTGTCAGAAACTGAGACATTTCCAAAATTTAATTTTGGATATTGGATCACAATATAATGAGCTACCTCATCCAATTTTTCTTTTAAACTCATTTTAAAGCTTATAAGTTGTTTTATGTATGAATTAAAAAAAGGTCCACACTTTTATCTGTGTAAGTAAGATCTCTTTGACTATTTTGTGTCGGAATTAATAATTCGTCGGCACTTTTTGATGTCTGAGCTTACTCTTCGACTATTTCGTGTCGGAATTAATAATTCGTCGGCACTTTTTGATGTCTGAGCTAACTCTTCGACTATTGCGTGTCGGAATTAACAATTCGTCGGCACTTTTAGCTGTCTGAGTGAGACCCTCTTCGACAACTAAGATTATAACTAAAACTACAACTAGAACTACAACTATTTTTTTTTTTTTTGTCAACTACAACTACCACTAACTACTTTTTTTAAAAAAAAAACTTCAGCTACAACTAAAACTACCACTACAACTATTTTTTTTTTTTTTTGGGGGGGGGGGCGTTAAAACTACAGCTAAAATTACTTTTTTTTTTTTTTTTTTAATTACAACTACCACTAATACTAACTACAACTAAATAAGGCAATGCTACTGTACGGAAATCGGTCGGGAAAAGCAGGATCACAACACCTGAAAAGTTTAAAATAGATAGACTTTAATTTTTAAAATTACAAAAATATATTATATTCAAAATTATACACTTCTATTTCAATTCGCCATTGAACTTGTGAATACTGTGACAATAGCAGACATAGTTATGACAATTAAAATAATTAAATATTAAATAAGATTATAATTATTATTTATTACAAACCGTTACAAACAGATACAAATGTCAAATATTTTAAGTGCAAATCGATTATGATACTATGATAATTAGTTCATATTTTAACAAACCTAACAATTTAATTAATTAGTTATAAGTTAATTTCATAATTTATTTATTCTAAAAAAATAACCATGTCTGTACTGACAAGTAACACTTTTTCAATACATAAATAAGTATATAAATGTATTTATTTATTTATTTATCATATAAAATTAAATGATTATACAAAAATATTGTGTTTTATAACAGATTCAATGATGATTTCTTGTCATAAATTATAATGCTTTAACAATAAATGTAAATAGCAGGGCTGGAATGGATAAATGATTTATTCTTGTCATCAAATTAATTTTGTAACAGCATATGCGTTGAAATCCACTATTCATGCTGAAACTCAATTATTATTACATAGTAATTATTCAATGAAATATTACTGTACAATTGACCATAGGAAAAACGACGGGCCAGGCAGTCAGGCCATGGCCTGATCTAATAATACTGACTGGATAACACTCATTTAATAAAAAATAACAATTTTAATCAAAAACTTATCTTGTAATTAGAATTTTTTTTTTTGATATTTATCATTTGGCCTGTCCTTATGAAATTATCTAGTTTCGCCTATGCAATCGACAATGATGTTTATGTAGTATGCAATACACTTCTTGGTATATAATACTAAGTGATACACACATAACTATGTAACTGTAAGGATATAGTTAATAACAAATTAAAAGACATTTAAACACTTTACAACACTACAACAAATGACATACCTTAGGTATTAATCAGTCACTAAAATATTCAAATTTTTGTACTACATACACACCTAGTATTAAATCGGTAAAATCTAAATAAAAAATTCAATGCTCTATAAATACAAGCAGCAAGTATACTTCTTCAACTAAAAACAATATGTAGGTATAAATATATTATTTCATTATTGTTAACACAATTATTAAATGATTATTAATTATTTATATATTAGTTTACTCAAATTAATAGTACCTACAACTTTAATAATTTTCAGCAATATTTTTACTAGAATTTAAGTAATTCTAGTGTTGAACTAAGTGTTGAAGTTACCACAAACAAGCATTGTATCAACTAATAATAAAAATTTGCAATCAATTACTTTGAGTTTTAGATTAAATCCAAATTGTATTTTTTTATTTAAATAAAGTTTTAACAGTATTTAACAAACTCGAAGTAAAAAAAAAAAATTGTGAAATAAAAATATTGTTAAAAACAAATGATATTTTTTTCATTTATAAAACTAATTTTTAGTGTACTAATGGAAACAGAATAAGGTGTGTACTTACATAATTAATAAAAAACTTACATTTCCAAACAATGGCTAAACTATTCAGTACAGTAGACAGTTGTAGTATCATACATACCTGTTTCGGTAAAAAGGGATGTTTTAAATACTTCAAGTCAAATTACATGTTATTAGCTAATGTAAAGGTAGACTGAATAACGTGTTAAATCGTATAGTCTCTAGACTCTTTAGAGGAATTTTGAATTTATATTATTTATAACCTAACTTTCCATTATTATGGATTTGTCATTATGTTGTGATGACAATATGTCAGTATGTTCGGTATAATTATCGTGGTAATGACGCCAATAGAATTTATTTATATACTTTAAAATTATTTACAAAAATTATTGTGTGACATAGGGCGACATCTACTTCGTTAAGAAACCGTAGTTTCGGTGCAATAGTACAACAAGCCTGAAATTAAATTAAATGCAACACAACGTACAAGGATTCTTATCACTAGTTTTTGGTACCCTAGCTTTGGTACCCCAACTTCACACACGTCATATTTAAATGCTCAAAAAACCAGAAAATGCCTTAAAAAAATACTATTTAATGCACTCATATCAAAATGCTTTTAAAATTATTTTTAATATTGAAAAATTTTTACTCTTATTAATTATTAGTCTATAATTGCATGTATCTGTGATATAATATAATTATAATATATAATAAAAGGTATACCTAAGTATGAATAATATTAAAGTATAAATATAAATTTAGATTTATCACGATTTATTTCTAGTAAATTATTATCAAACCAGGATATAATATTATTTTAAATAATATTTGAGCTTGAAAAAAGAGAGTCAATTCATTTATTGAATCAAAATTGCCGTATCATTATTCATTTGCATAACAAATAATATTTGATTTTATGTCAACATTCTGCAAATTTTTTAGGTATGTGAAATCATTCTATAAGATTTTTTTCAAGCTATATTAATAGTGTCTACATGTGTCAATCTTCTTTTCTCTTATATATAAAAATGAATCGCAAAATGTGTCGGTAAGTGCATAACTCAACAACCCCTGGACCGATTTGGCTGAATTTTTTTTTCAACTGTTCGGAATTGCCAGGAGAAGGTTTTTATGAACGGAAATTTTGAAAAAGTTATCAGGTTTGAGAAATATGACGAGATGATGATGAAATTACAGAGGCGCCATCTTTCCAGCAAATAGTAAACTAAATTATTTTTGGTTGTCAATGGCAACCATTTAAGTAAAATAAATAATTTATTTAAAATGTTATAGCAAGGTTGTTTTTAATAATGCAAGCAAATAGACATACAAACTAAAATCGTTGTCATAGTAAAAAAGAAATTAAAAATCTATATATATAAAAATGGAGACAAAAATGTATAAGACAATGTATAACTGTCACTGCAGTTCAGCAAGAAAATAAACTATATTAGTGTCGCTATTGATTATGATTGAATATGATAGTTACAGATCTGTTGTTATATTTTGTTAAAACCATATCAACAAAAAAAAAGAATTAGCGAAATAAGTCAATGTCCACAGTAAATTTCAAATTCACAGCAATAGACTAACATAACAAGTTATACTAAGTTTTATTGTTTTACCAACAGGCAACAATACAAAAACCACGAGATGGCACATTATTGTATTTTACCCACTGTAGTAAAAAAAAAAAATGATATAACTTTGAAACTTAAGTGTTAGAAATTATAAACTTCTTATACACATCTCGCAGGGTCCGCAATCCATCACGTGTGGATTGCCTACATGATAATATACTGCTCTCATAATCATAAGAGAGTCTCACGGCAACGGTAAGCAGAATGACTATAATATTATGACTTGAGTAACTCACTGACTGATAAACGTAGAGCCTGAACAATGATAGATCGATTTTTTGTTATGGTTTCCTAAACTAGTATTTAATTACGGGAAATTTAATAGGTAATAACTCATAAACACAACGATCGACTTAAGTACTGTTTTAGTAAATTATCTCTTTTCTAGACACCCGATTACCATTTCCGACCGAATTACCGGTAAAACGATTTTCACTCGACCCCATCTAAGGTTAGGTTAGGACCCCCCTCGGCGCCTTCCACAACCCCTGGAGGTTAGGTTAACTAAAATTGTGACTACTAGACTTTTTACGATATTTTCTTTACAGTCCCGTTTCCGATCTAGGGTACTCACTTAGAGCGAATATCACTTAGACCGAATTTCACAGCAGAGCGAGGCACACCCGGCTAGCAGCCTGGCCTGCTAGTTTAATATATAATATAAATATGGTACATAGTATATTTTATATTTAATTACTATAATTATATAATAGAATTTTTCAAATTATAATTATATTAAAATATATTACAGTATTATTACATAGTATAACACCTATAGTGCGTTTCACAACAAATGTCCCTCGATACTAGCCCGCCAGATGGAGATTTTTACTGAGATCAGGGGTTCTCAATTTGGGCTGGAAAAATACCGTGGAGTTCTTATGTGGTGGTATCCTTTTCCTTCCACATCGCAGTTGACAGGCCAGTGTTTGGAATATGCCCAAACTGCCTCTGTCAAATCCTTCCATTGCCGTTAGTTCTGCTGTAGTTCGCCAATGGTAGGTAGTAGCGGTTACTACTGCCCTCCACTACCTCCTTTTAATCGCCTTCTACGATAATCAGGAGTTACTGTGGGTCTATTCTAATCCTCGACCCTACAGGGGGTAAGTATAGCACTGCAAAAAAATATGTAAGCACCAATTAAGCGCTGGTACAATAAATATACTTTAGGAGTTGCTGATTGGAATTCTAAATTTAAGTTGACCAATGTTGGTAGTATAAATTACAGTAATTCTAGGTACATTTTATATACAGGATTATTTAATGATTCAGAAATTGTTAGTGAATTGTTTATGCCATCTGCCATCTGCAGAGTAAAATATGATTTAAGTGGTGCATACTGTTCTAATACTCGCTTCACAACCATTAACAACGACAGCCATCGGGTGCAACTCAACTGCAACAGCTTATGAGGATTGACTTCAAAAAAGTGCTGGAATTCTTTAAACTCATATTGCCTTTTATAACTATGATTAAAAAAATTATAAATATTCCTTATAAGCGTTTCGACCTCATCAGGCAATTTTCTACATACGTACTCAGCACAAAGTGCCAAGGAATGGCACACACATTTCATCACGAATAATTCTTGAATATCATTTTTTAAAAAACTTTGTAATGAGTGACTCTTACCCATCATGGCATTAGCACCATCAGCAGCAAAACCAATTAAATTTATTGTGTATGGTATATCATAACTGTTGAAAAAATCCGTAATTGCCTTATACATACTATCAGCTGTAGCGTTGGCTACTAGAAGTAGGGTGAGAAATTGGTCACTGACTTCAAAGTTCTGGCATGTCCGCACCACCATTGCTAAATTTTTCACAGAACTGGTGTCTGTGGATTCATCCACTAAAAGCGAAAACTTGTTGGTTTTTAGATAATTTTTCAGGTATTCAAATCTAGTGGCCGCAATGACATTGTTAATGATCGAAGTACATTTTGTTCGGTCATATGTTAACTTTGCCAAATGTTTAGGCTCAAGTTTTATCGAATTAATTAAGTTAACTAAATGATCAGAAACATTAATTGGAATGTTATGTTCAACCACAAATGAAGCAATCCGAATTTCAGTTTCTTTTATATTTTTTATCACAGCCTTTTGGTTTATCATAGAAAGCATATTGAAAACACTATCGACTTTAGCGCTACTGGATAATTCAATATGTTTTTTCGAAGTATTGTGTTTATAAACGGCTGATACGTCTCCTTTGCACTCACATCTACAAGACTTACAATAGAAATATGAATCTCCCTTTTTGCTTATAGATATCCAACTAGAAAATTTGGAATTTGATTCCCAAGCTGTTTGTTATTTATTCGTATAGGCCCACTTCTTTGGTTTCTGAGTACGAGATGTCGACGTGCATGATTCTTGAGGATTATCAGCTATTGAATCAGAATCCATGTCTGAATCAGTACTATATTCCATTGTAGCTAGAAATAAAAAAAATATCGTGAACCACATACTTAAATAAGTACTTAATATTACATTCATTAATTAATATTTACCTATATATATGGACAAGACAAAGACAAATTGTCCGTCAACTGACACCACGAGTCACTAAACACGTCAACACTCCAACAACCTTCGATAGGATTTAACATTTTAACAGGAATCAGTTGATTGTTGAATGATTATGATTGAATACTTTAATATCGAAAAGAGAAAGATCAAAGAGATTTGACTGAATAAACATTGTTCTTAACTATGGTTACGTTTGACTATTTTGTGATACGAGTATACGACCAAATTTAATGTTAATAGATAAGATGATAAGAATTTGTATACGGTCAAAAATATTGGGGGGAAAAAAAATTGTTATATTAATTTCACATCGCCAAATTTTAATGATTTTCAAAAGTTTTTCTCAAAATCCCCAAAATGTTGAAAATTCTCCAAATTTGAGGAAAAATCCCCAAATCTGCCAACACTGTTTGATCTGATCAATGGTTTGTATGGCCGCCATACAAACCATTGCTCTCTGCGAACAACACCCATTGACGTCTCTGCTCGCCATTCGCTGGAAACCTAATGTAATCAATTTATGAATGTTCACAGTGTATGGCTAGAGTAGTAATAAAATATTATTATTATTTGTTACTTGTGCACAGACACTCCATCAAGACCACTGACGTTTCCATAGATCACACCTATTTTCACCATGGTAATGTGACTAAAAAGTAACATTTTTATGATAATCGTATAGACGTACATGAAGTTAGCCTCCCTACTTTGTCCTAACGAATCCGGACCAGTGCCAATATTTAGCAACTTTTTAGCAACTAATTGCAACCGACAGAAAAAAATTTGCAACCTATTGCGTCATAGCAAAAATAATTTTTTAGATTCGGGGGGCTAACTTCACTGAGCCCCCCGATTTCATGATACAAACTTTATACTGGTGATAAAAACTACATTCTAGGACTAACATTTAAAACTTATTTTAGATTTTTACATATATTCAGATAAAACTTTTATAAAGTTTGGCTACTTGTCAAGAATTAATGATCAGAAAAATATATTTAGGTATCTAAAGGTATCTTAGTTAAGCCAATACCTTTTTTCTTCAAGGTATTTAATTAAATTCTAAAAACGTACTCCTGAAAATAGTGCAAAATTATTAAGTCATATGCATAGTTCAAATTTAAAACTTAGTTATTAGGTCTTTATTTTTATTTAATTTGTTTAATAAAATCACTGATATAATGTAGAATACATACTATATAAATTATATACTTTTGTAAAAAATAGCCTTTTATTTTACAATATTAATTATATAACAAGAATATCACTGATCAGTAATAATAACAACAAATAATAATATAATTTACTTTCTTTGTAAAATAATTTAACTTTATATTGTATAAAAGAATACGGATGCTAAATAAATATTTTAGAATATTATTATTGCTATTTCGATTTTCGAGTATAATTATATTCCTAGTATCAATGATTACTAATATTTACTAGAATTTATTGTATCTAGGTACATAGTTTTATTTTAAAAAATGTTTGTTTTTACATTTAACTTATTACGATATTAAAACTCCATGCTTATAAATGCATTTTGCGTTCTCTCGGCCGTTGCATACGTAACGCTTTTTTGAGTTTTGTGTGATACGTCCTCTGAATATAAACACTAAATTTATCATAATGCGAGTTTTATTGATAAAAGTTTTGTGTTTTGAGGGTATTTTATTTCAACATAAATGTACACTCTTGTAAGTATTTTAAAATAGATTAAATGATTGGCGTATATTAATATGTTATATCATTTTAAAATAAAAATGTATTAATATAATCGTATTTATTGAAATACTAAATAATTAATTGGTATAAATTACTGTTTATTACTTTATCGTCTCCAGTCTAGCTGGGCAGACGGCTGCTTTTAGTTTTTACTAGTGTAACTATTATTTTTGTAGTTTTCAAACTATAATGTCATGTAATAAGGTAAGTTATTTTTTGTACAATATCAAAATTAAATACTATTGTTTAGACTATTAGAGGTAATAAAATTTTTTTTTATTTGTAAAGAACTAAAATAGTAGAATATTTAATGTATGGTATGTTTATTTAATATAATATTATTTTTTAAACGATTTATTATAAAATAGATTTATATCACAAAAATAATTAAATTGGTGAGTGGAAGAGCAGTTCTAATTCAAAATATGTCATTTAATTTTTTTATGAATAGTTTCTATTAATGTAGGTCTAATATTGAGTGCAAGACAAGTACATTTTTTCATAACTAGTTACCGGCTTATCGGCATATTCAACATTTTAATGAGCCAAAAAACAGTTCCTATTTGTTCAGTAGGTAATAATACTCTTTTTCCACTGAACTGTTTTTAGTATCACTTGTTTATTATTGTGGTTTTCCCTATTATTATGGTTTAATTACATTATTAATCTGTTATATTATTTTAATATTCTCACTTTTCGTTTTTATTTAATATATTTTTATGCTTAAAGATTTTTTTTATAATTAAAATTCTAGTTATTAAAAAATAAAACAATAGTTTATATTAATCTGTAATAGTTAAAATTTATTTCATTAACTTATTTCAATGATTGTCATGATTTGAGTGATTTGAGCGTGGTAAATTAACAAATTGAGCATTGAGGGGTTCTTTTCCAAAATTGCCTACTTCCATTTTCCTACAAAATGAGTTGTACATGGATATTATATTACCTATATGTAAAAAAAACATGATAAATTGAATGGCGTGAATAGTTTTTGACAAAATGTACTATTTCCTCAGTAAAATTCGATGTGAAAATTGATGTTTTGTTCAAAACCGCCAATTTCCGTTTTTAGGGCCGCGCCACACTAGAGCGGTTTTGACGCGCGGTGAAAACGAGTGAACACCGCACGTCGAAAACGCTAGATGAAAACGCATACATATAGATGAAATGCGTCAGACTAGCGCGGTTTTGACGCGCGTTGCCGCGTGACACCGCTGTCTGTCGCGGTTTTGCGTTTTGGACGCAATAACGCTTGAAATCGTAACACACGGTTTTATACGGCATGCGACATACTACACCGGTTACAACGCGTTGCAATACCAATTTTTTTTTTTTTTTGTGTTATTAGTTTTTTTTAATTAGAAAAAATTGTCGGTGATAAATTTTTTTTTAAAAAATTAATCAATTGAAATATATCAATATGATTGACATTGATGTTCTAATAAATGAAGTGGAAAAAGAAGAAAGTCTATGGAACATAAATAGTAAAAACTATATGGACAAACATTACAAAACAAAGGCCTGGATAAATGTAGCCAACCGAAGAAAAAGACGATGAAGAGAAGGAAGAGTTCTATTCTACACTAGAAGACACAATGGATACAGCAGTTGGTGATGTTAAAATTGTTGTAGGGGATTTTAACTCTAAAATTGGCAAGGAAGCGCTGTATAGAGCGGTAATTGGGACACATAGCCTACATGAGGTTTCGAATGACAACGGTATGAAACTGATTAATTTTGCAGTAGGAAAAGGACTATGTATAAAAAGCACTATGTTCCCTCGCAAGGAGATACATTAGTACACATGGATATCACCTGATGGAAAATATAAGAATCAGATAGACCACGTTCTGGTAAATGAGAGATTCAAGAATGGAATTACTAATGTTCGAACATTACGTGGGGCAGACTCTGATTCTGATCATTTACTAGTGGGTTTTTGGGTACGTATAAAGCTGAAAAAGCATAATAAATGTAATACAACATGCATGAGAAGATATGACGTAGAGAAGTTGGAAGACAAGAGGTTTCTCAAGGATTATAACAACACAATCAAGAAGATTTTTGAAGAAAAGCGGATAAAACATACCAGTAATGTGAATGAAATATGGAATAAAGTCAAAGATTCTATTGAAACAGCAGCGACGGGAGTTATAGGAACAAAAAGAAATGTAACAAAAGTGTGGTTCAATAATATATGTGAGGAAGCAATACGGAGAAGAAAAGCTGCTCGTGAAGGATGGTTAAAGGATACGGATAATGAGACAATGAGAACAAGGTTCATCACACGACGAAAGGAAGCAGATAAGATTCTAAGGTGTGAGAAAAGGAAATTTGTATGTAACTTACTAGAAAGGGCGGAACAAGATTTTAAAGCAAATAAAACACGTGATATGTATAAGACTATTAAGAATTAAAGTGGATACTTCAAAAGAAGCGAACGATTTATTAGAGATAGTAATGGATCCTTGGTTACTACAAATGAAGGTATAGCTAAAGAATGGGAGAAATATTTTGAAGAGAACTACTGAACTGTGAAGAACCAGACGAATTGTTCATGTTTGACCTAGGAAATATAAACAACCAAGAATGTCCAGAGCCAACTCTAGAAGAAATAGACTTACAAATAAAGAATCTGAAAAATAATAAGTCTCCAGGCGAAGATGGGTTCCAGGCTGAATTACTTAAAAAAGGAGGGGAGGACGTGACACAATGGATCTGGCAAGTGATTAAACAAATATGGGTAACAGAAGAATTTCCAGAAGATTGGAAAACGTCCCTGATTTGCCCAATACATAAAAAAGGAAATAAACAAGACCGTAATAATTATAGGGGAATTGCCCTATTGAATGTGGCGTACAAAGTGTTCTCAAATTGTATTCTAACAAGAATAAAAGAAAAAACAGAACAGACAATTGGTGAATATCAAGGTGGTTTTAGACCGGGGAAGTCAACGACGGACCAAATATTTATTATTAGACAATTATATCAAAAAACGTGGGAATTCGATAGGGAGATACATAAGCTATTCGTTGACTTCAAAAAAGCATACGACAGTATTCATAGGGAAAGTCTCATAAATATTCTAAAAGAGTTCTATTTTCCCCAGAAGCTGGTCAATCTAGTTTCAATTAGCATCATGGAAACCGTGGTCAAAATAAAAGTCGGAAATGTGAAGTCTGATCCAGTGACAGTAAAATCCGGCCTTAGACAGGGTGATTCAATCTCACCTATTCTCTTCAACCTGGTATTGGAAAAAGTAATAAGAGAAATGAAAATTGAACCCCACGAAGGAATAAAACTCCGGAACTCGACTATTCCATTATTGGCATATGCCGATGATATAGTACTGATGGACGAATCTCAAGATGGAGTTAAACGGCTCTGTGGCAGACTAAATGACGCAGCACAGAAAGTAGGACTACAAATTAATGAACAAAAAACTGAATATATGATTATAGGTAGACAAAATTGGATGGATCAAGTTTTGGAGGTAGGTCATTTCAAATTTAAGAGAGTGAATTCTTTCAAATATCTTGGCTCAATTGTGACTGAAAAAAATGATATCACCAAGGAAGTAGCCGCGAGAATCCAAGCGGGAAACAGGGATTATGGTTTGGAGAAACTATTAAGTTCTAGATCATTATCAAGAGAGATAAAGAGACGTTTGTATACTAGTCTAATACGGCCAGTGATATTGTACGGATCGGAAACATGGGCACTAAGGAAATCAGATGAGAATAAGTTCTTAATACGAGAAAGGAGAATATTACAAAAGATATTCGGCCCAATAAAAGATAACATCACAGGAGAGTGGAGAGAAGAAAAAACATAGAGCTACAAGAAATTTTAATGAAAATAACATAGCAGAGACGATCAAGAAAAAAAGATTGCGGTGGGCAGGACATGCAATCCGAAGCCAGAACTCTTTACTAAGAATGGTTCTAGAACAGAATCCAGTAGGAAAAAGGCCCTTGGGAAGACCAAAATTGAGATGGGAAGATTTAGTTAAGAGGGATATAGAAGACTTAGGAGGCGGAGCAAACTGGAAGGATTTGGCGATGAATAGAGATGCCTGGAGAATTGGTTGTGAGACGGGATGGTCCTAGCGGCCGATTAACCCAAGAAGAAGAAGAAGAATAGGTAGGCATACGACTGTATTTTTCAATACAGACAATTTTATTTCTCATGTTTCCAAAAGGACAAAATATTCGTAGTAACAAATGTTCGATATTTATGACTTCGATAAACGATAAATAACGATTGAAAATTTAAAAATGCATGTTATCATAAATTGTAATTAAGATAATTAATATATTATTTTTTTTTTTATCTTTTTTATTTATATTTTATAATTTTTAACAGGTACCTTTTTTTACTATTAAAATATATTTTTTCATTAGGAACTCATATGGTTATATTATATAATTAAGTATTAATAAATAAATCATATTAGTAAAATACATATTTTGAGTTCTTTAGCACATATTTATGTACATATTTTGGTTTCATAAATACATATAAATCCGAGCTCTAATTATTACATTTTTTTTAAAAAAATATAGTAGGTACTTTTTACTGAAAAATATATTTTAATAGAGGTGATTTTCATAATGACTGTATTATAATATTGTAAGTAGTGAAATCTGTTGTTAAAAATGGACTTAATTAATTATTTTTTATCATTTAATTATTAAATACATTTTTTTTTCGTGGTTTTTTTTTGTTGATTTTTTATACATTTGGGAACATGAGAAATAAACAGAATTGTATTTACTCTTCTTAGAATTTTTAATTCTTATAAGTTAACCTAATCTTAAAATAATTATTTACAATATTACTTTATAGTCGAAGAAATTAAAAAAAAGTGGAAAATATCAGAGATAATTTTGCTCGAGATATAAAACAAAATAATAGTACACCAAGTGGTAGTGGAGCAAATTCTACAAAAAATATGCCTATGCTGATGTACTTTCTTTTTTACAGCCCGTTTTAAAAAAAGAAAGTAAGTATAAGACATTGTGGGAACAATATGTTTGCTTAAAATATAATATAATATAATACATATTATGTTATAATAAAAATTGCAGGACAACAGGTAATATGTATTCGCCATAAACTTCAACAGAAAACACAGTGGATACTGTCGATGCTGATGACATTTCTGAAGAAGTTTATGTTGAGCAATCAAATAAATTAGACAGTACACCTGATACACCTGCAAAGACTCGAAATAAAAAAGAAAAGATTACCACATTTCAACAAAGTTTGCTGGATCTAATGCAGCATCCTCCTATACAAACACACAATGAAGACATAGATCCAGATAAAGCTTTTTTGTTATCATTCCTTCCTGAATTTAAGAAAATGAATGCCAACCAAAAACTTGATTTCAAGATTGCAATCATGCAGTCAGTTAAAAATATTTTAAATCCTGCGATTGACAACTCTCAATCTTCACAATCAAACTCGAACATTCACCAATTCAGCTATCCTAATTATGTTAGCCAGCAAACTTCTTTCCCACATCCATCTTTCTATCCAAATATACACAACAGTTTAATCAACCGGCCCGCCCTTCTTCAAGGTATTCACTTCCACAAAGTTATGATTCCCCAACATCACATGATTATAACCAGGAAGATATAGGAATGCATCATAGTGTATAAGTGTATTATTATTTTTTTTTTTTTTTAAAAAAAACATTATAAACAGAAGAATTTGTTGCTTATTTAATTTTATATTAAGTCTTAAATACTTAGATTATTTTTATTACTTTTTAAATTGTATTTCAAAAGTTATTGCAATTATGTTTTATTTTTATTTTATTGTTGCATACATACTCGTATAATACATTAGTACCTACTGAAAACTGTTTTATATATTGCAGAGAATTGATTAATTTGATTATACTTAATAGTTATTATGTATAACTATATTCACTAGTATAGTTTTATTATTACCTGATTGTAATAGTCATTCTTTCTTCTGCACACACCGGACGTCGGAACTTCGTAGTTTTTTTTGTAATGTAGGGACGTAGTTTTTCTAATAGCTCGTCAAATGAAGAGATGGACATTCTATAGTACTCTACAAATTTATTCGGATATTTTCGAATGTCTCCATAAAATGAAAAAAACCGATTATTAGTTTCCCGTACTATTTTAAACGGATGAATCCAATACGATCTTTCTGACCTTGGCGGGTTCAGATATCCAAATGCCTCTGCCACTGCAATCACTTTCATTGCATTCATATAATATTCGTAATCCATGCTGCATGAAAAAATAAAAAAAAAAATTTAAATATGATTTTTACAAATGGAAATTTATATTTTTTAATAATGATACTAATAAATTACTTGTAATAAAAATATGTAATTTATTGTTCGTTGTTACATACCTTCAACTTATTTATTCAATATATACAAATTAGTTAATTATTAAGTACACAAACACTTTAGCGAAAAAAACTTAATAACAAATAAACAATTAAAAATGCAAATTAAAATGTATAGTAAAAATGTAAAATATTACAATTAAATGACGAAAAAAACAGTACCGAATCACAAAATACTGGTCAACTGAGCTGGTCTGAACGTGTAGTAACGCGAGCAAACCGCGCAAGTGTAATGCATGCAGACCGCGCGGTAGAAAAACGCGCGTCAAAACCGCTCTAGTGTGGCGCGGCACTAATTGTAAATAAAGTCATCATTATAATATTGATAACCAACATTTATAATCAAACATTGTGGTCAGAGCAAAACAATTTAATTTACTATAAAATATTTGGAACGTTTTAAAACAATACATTTGTCGTTTTCGTGTGTTGTATATCTAGTATCTACTAAGATAAGAGGGTACAGTCGTTGCCAGATAAGTTGCGCGATAACGGAAAACCAGTGGTTCTCCGTATTTCAATATTATTACCGAAAATACATCAATAAACCAACAATTGTTACAAAAATTATTTTACGATATTAACTTAAAATCAAATATTCTGATAATAATCTTTTATTTAAGAAGAAAAAGCAAAAATTGTAAAATAATATAAATAATATAATAATCATAATAATAAATAATACTAATAATAATATAATAAAAAATTTTTGCTCTGAGCCGGTTTCGAACTGGTGGTCGTAGCCAACTGTGTGACCTTTGCACCACACTGCCAGCCACTAGTTTGGGCTACACTTACAGAAAAGCGCCGCCGCCGCTGTCTCAATTTATCTGGCAACGACTGTAAAACATAGGATTCCAGTAACACGAGGTCTATTAATAACATTTTTTAGTACGTAAAACATGACGTACAGCGAAGACTAATATTGATAGTAATATTAACTCATCATTATAATATTTATGACAAAATATTATCGATTATTAATCGTTAACATTATGGATTATTGTAAATAAGTATTTTTGTACAACGCAGACAATTTCCATTTTGTTTTTTCCAAAGCAGAATTATTCACAAATTAGATTGCACGAAATTAGATGTATAAAATCTTTAAAAAAAGGTGTAAAAATTAACTTTTTATTAAATTAAATTTTAAAAAAGTCGGTTAATTGGGTACCGCTCTGCTGTACATTGGGTACCGTGTGGATCACTATCACCTATCCTATATATTATAGAAGTTGTAAATTTGAATCCAATAATAGTTATCATTGTACCTACGCGAAAAACGATTCTGAATGGATATGATTTCACAGCCTAGGATATAATTTCCAGTGATTGGGGAAAATGTTTATGTTTTAATAGCCTGTATACACCAAAATTTAAGTTCTTTTAGAATTATTGCTAGCCAAACTTATAAAAAATTTTGTAGTAACTTTTAGTTACTTAAACAAGCATTTAGATTCTGAGCGGAGCGATGAATGTATTGATTTTACAATGTTTTTTTTTTTTTTTTTTGTGCCTGTGTAGACTAGAACGTGTCGAAATAATGTTCCAATTTTCAACTTCAGTAGCTTTTCCGGTTCGAAAGTGAATCTAGTTGGTGCATTGGGGATTTAATTTTTTGAAATTCACAATAGCTTTCAAAAGCATCGGGAAAAACCAAAAAAAAAAATTAAGGAAAAATGGGAATTTTACGGAAAACCAGTTTTTGACCAAATCGATTTTTTTATATGGTTGTAATTCAAATACTAATTACTGTAAATACTTGAAATTTTCACGAAATGTTTATGTTAGTGTTCTTTATATATAGTTAAATTTTCAACAATTTTTGATTTTTTTTTAGTTATTTATAGAGTAATATAGAATACTGAAATGTTGAATTTTTATGAATTTAATTTTTTAATTCTACTTTTAGAGTCATAGTTCAATTAATAATACATTTTCAATAATATAGTATTAAGAAATTGGTTTTTTTGAAAAATCATATTTATTTAACAGGTTGTTTCGGAAAATAACCCGTCAATTATTAATGATTATAATAATTTATAATACTAAATATATAGGTAATTTAAAATTATAATAAATATATTATAATTATATAATATAGATATTTTCCCATGAAAGTTAATCTGTGATTTGTAGGTCTATTAATAACTTCTATGAATATTATGGTTTTAATCATTATTTTACAAGTACATGTTATAACAACAGTTAGGTAATATAGTAGTCAGTTACCAGTAATTTTCATATTGCTTTGCATTTTTAGGTTAAATGAGGTAGGAATGCTTTGGTAAATCCTGATGATGTATTTAAAGTTATCGAAAAGTATAAACATTGCATTTTTGAAAATGGTGTACAAAAAGGGTTGACTGATAGTACATGGGACACTTAAACAAAAGAACGTGAATACAAAATATCTAGGAAAACATTGTACATCTCAATTTTAAAAGACAGTGATAGTTATAAAACAAAATTACTTGATTTACCAATAGATGAGAAAAGTTATAAACCTGAACATGAAAGTTAAACACAAAGCACCGATAGTGACTATGAAGTTGAAAAATATTCAAATGACTACGGTATTAGGAATATAAAGAAGAAAAAATTTAAAAAATTTCCTATAAAAGTTATTGCAAAATGGAGCCAAAAAAGGTTTTATATCAAAATAAAAATGGAGTCAGAGCGTACAACGTTTTGAAACAAAATGCATGGTCAGATATCATAAAAAATATGAATTACCATGTAATTTTGTGTACAATTATTGCAAAGTAAATATTGATAGTTCACGTAGTTCACACTTCTTAATATTTGATGCGGTTTGTAAGGATTGCAATAACAGCTTATGAGGTTGGAGTGATACAGAACCACAAAAAGGATATTCACTTGAAATAAAAATTTTGACACGCAATACTAGAGGGCAAGAATTAAAAAGTAAAATTGTTGCTAAACAGATGGTAACAGACATTGCGAGTAACTGGAGGCGTAATCAAGCATCTTTATTTCAATTTGATCGTATTTGATCTAACCTTTGATCAAGGTGTTTTTATGTAATGCGAAAACAGGAACATAAAGACAAAACATTAGGTATAACTGTAAAATGTCCGATTTTTTTTTAGTTGAATTAAAATATTCACAATTTGCTACTTCAATACATTTTATTGGGATTGATCCGTTATTAGTTCATTATTGGAGTTAGTTTCAGATAATTATATACAAAGATATGAACAAAAAATATAGTAAACTTTCAATAGACGCTACTGGAGGTGTTGTTAAAAAAATCAAGCGTTCCTCAATGAATTTACTTTCAGCTCATATATTTTTATATGAGGCCGTGGTGAGTACTGCATATGGCCAGCTACCAGTTTGTCAAATGATTTCGGAAAAGCAAGATACATTTACAATAGCTACATGGTTATTACAATGGTTACGGTATGGAGTTAAGGTTCCTAACGAAGTCATAAGTGATTATTCGACAGCTTTGTTAGGAGCAATAATAAGAGCTTTTTGTGGTCTAAATATGCGTACTTATGTCAGTCAATGTTTTGATTTGTTAGTTGGGAAATGTGGAATACCACCGAATTGTTACGTTCGAATAGACGTTACACATATGATGAAAATATTTTCTCAAATACCTTTCTTAAAAGGCGTTCAAAACAGAAATTTGAAACATTTTTATGTACGATGTCTACGCATTCTCTTAACATGTACTGCATTTGATGACTTCACAACCACCCTGAAAGAAATTTTAACTGTTGTAATGAGTGAAACTGATGGGTGGGTTGAAAGCACAGTTAAAACTTCATTAGAATTAAGTCGTTTATCATTATTATCATAAACACAAGGTAACGATATTAATATTATTTTTGAAGACAGCGAAGAAGAAGAAAATGGACCGTATTTAAATGCTATTGAAAATTACTTGAAAAATATTGAAGAGTTCGCGATAAAACAATCAAAAGTAAAAGGAGATCGAATTTCAGCTTATTTTATTCCTAGTTTATCTAAAGTTATATTACGTTTATGCAAACATTTCCCATTATGGAGTAATGTAATGACAAATATATTTCAGTCGCCACATCCTATTGCGTCATCAGTATCCGACGAAAGTGATTTTGGTGATTTAAAAAAAACGTATTCTAAGATTTGAAGTTAAGCCTATGACAGCAGATAGATTTATAGCCACGCATTTGAACGCACTTGATTCAAGTTCTAAATTATTTAGAAGCAAGCAACTAAGATATAATAGAAATTCCGTATCGGCTTCACTTGATTCCAATTAACCAACAACAAATATCGTTGAAGAAAAAAATGTTAATAAATATTATAGTGAAAATGCAAGTAATCCGGCCAGCTCACACGGTACTGAACAAAATTCAAAAGAATTAAATATATCTGAATCGCCAGATGGCAGTAAGAATTTTTCAAATAAATTAGAACATGATATTAATAACAATATTCAAAGTAGTTCTTCTTCTATTGGCTCACTTGATGCGTTTGAAAATTGGAAAGGACAAGGTAAATCTGATGTTCTTAAATAAATTATAAAAAACAAAGATGTACCAAAAAAAAGTTTAACAACATACATATACCCAACTCCGGAAATTTAATTTAATTTAGAATGTTATTTTGAATTACCGCCATAAAAGGGGTATCTAGTAGATCAAGGGAGATCTAAACGTAAAATGGGTAAATTAGATCCCCGGATAGGATATTGTCAACTAGTTCCCTATGGTTATTTAGATCCCCTGTCAATTAGATCTCTTAGTGTCATTTAGATCATGGGGATCTATTTGGACGGGGATCTAGGTGGCCGTTCACCATTTTTTTTGGAGGTAAGACCAAACACATGGTTGATAATAACAATTATTATCACAAAAATGGTAAATTTAATTTTAATGGAGGTAGAATTAAATTATACCATTTTATCTCAGAGATAACCTGATAAGTTTAAAGAAAAACCGAATCGTTTCATTTCACCTCGCAGTTCCAAGTCACCTCGATTGACGGAATCTTATATATAAAAATGAATCGCAAAATTTGGTAAGCGCATAACTCAACAACGCCTGGACCGATTTCGCTCATTCTTTTTTTGTTTGGGTCGTAATTGTCAGGAGAAGGTTCTTACGGACGAAAAATTTGAGAAAGTTATCGGGTTAGAGAAATATGACGAGGTGGTGATGAAATTACAGAGGCGCCATCTATCCAGCAAATAGTCAACTAATTATTTTTGGTAGTCAATGGCAACCATTTAAATAAAATAAATCATTAATTTAAAATGTTTTTAAAAATGCATGCAATAGACATACAAACAACGCAAATGTTCGCAAATGTTCGTTGAAGTCCAAGGATGGTTTTTACGGCTAGAAAAATTAGAATTATTGCTGGAAAAACCCTAAAAATAGCCCTTTTCTTTTTAAAATAGCCCTTTAGTATTATATTATAAATATTATAGGAAGGGCTATTTTAAAAAGAAAAGGGCTTTTTAGGGTTTTTCCAGCAATAATTCTAATTTTCTAGCCGTAAAAACATCCTTGGACTCAACGAACATTTGCGAACATTTGCGTTGTTTGTATGTCTATTTGCATGCATTTTTAAAAACATTTTAAATTAATGATTTATTTTATTTAAATGGTTGCCATTGACTACCAAAAAAATTTAGTTGACTATTTGCTGGATAGATGGCGCCTCTTAATTTCATCACCACCTCGTCATATTTCTCTAACCCGATAACTTTCTCAAATTTTTCGTCCGTAACGACTTCTCCTGACAATTACGACCAACAAAAAAGAATGAGAGAAGAAATCGGTCCAGGCGTTGTTGAGTTATGCGCTTACCAAATTTTGCGATTCATTTTTATATATAAGATATAATACTGATCGTATCCATGGCAACCAACAATCGTGTTTTGTGCAGAGTGTTTAGTTAGTTAGTGTTTGTTTAGTTCGTGATTAGTGAAAATATAATTTATATTTGATATGCCTCCTATAAGACGAAGCAATTTAGGTAGAAGAACCAGAAATGCTACAAACCAAGCTAATTACCGATCTAATTCACAAACGCGTGAAGTTTGAATCGAGCTGCTTTTAGTACGAGTGTGTGTCAATTGACTACAGTAACTACCAATGTGTTGTTATTGGTTCTATGAACTCGGTTTGCTCACACTGTAAGGCATTAAAATACAAAAACGAAGCCAATGGATTGTGTTGCGCAAATGGTAAAGTGAAATTGATACCATTGGATCCACCACCAGAACCATTGTACTCATTGGTTTCAGGAATAGGAACAGATTCTATACACTTTTTGACAAATATCCAACAATATAACAATTGCTTTCAAATGACTTCATTTGGGGCAACAAATGTAGTTCGGGAAAATTTTATGCCAACTTTCAAGGTATGTATTATAGCAGTTACTCATAATTATTTTAGCGAACAAAATTTTCTGTCACCAAAGTTAAGATGTGTCACTAATCTTCAATTTCTTAATCATTACGAAATATATCACTTAGTCATCATATTATATTATGGTGTTTCAGTTTCAGTGACACTTTTATTATATTTTATATTTGATAGATATTAGTTAAAACTAAATATATACTTTTTAAGATCAAATATTATTTAAGTTTGATCACCGACAATCCATTAATTTATACCACACCATAATATATTTTTTTTATTTACAGATACAAGGGCAAATATATCATAGAGCAGGTTCACTGTTACCAGTGTCAGATAGCGACAACAAATTCCTGCAAATTTATTTTATGGGCAATTCACCACAAGAAATTGATCTGCGTTGTGCACATAACAATTTAGTAAAGAGGTCTATTGTAGAACAATTACAAACTTTATTTCATCAGCACAATCAATTGATTATATTGTTTAAAACTGCCCTGGATCTGATGCCATCCGATAATCACAAAATTGTAATCAGAGCTGATAAAACACCTGCAGGTCAACATACAAGACGTTTTAATGCACCAACTATTGATGAAGTTGCTATCGTTGTAGTTGGAGAAAACTTGGAATCCCGTGATATTTTTTTACGTCGTCGGAATGATCAATTACAACGTATAAAGGAAACACACCGCTCATATGATGCACTGCAATATCCCATTATATTTTGGCAAGGTGAAGATGGCTACGATTTCTCAATAAAAATGATAAATCCCATTGCAGGTAACTAAAATATTAGTTTAGCTATGGCGATAATATCTCAGTCATTATATTATGTATTTTAATTTTATATTTGAATGTTATTAAAACAAAATCTATTTACAGGTTCTGAAACCAACAAAAAAGTCAGTTCAATGAACTATTATTCATACCGCCTAATGATTCGGGAAAATGAAGATAATCACATATTGAAATGTCGGCGATTATATCACAAATATGTTGTTGACATGTATGTTAAAATTGAAACGGAAAGATTAACATTCATCAGGTTGAATCAAACCAAACTCCGATCTGAAGAGTATATTCACCTTCGAGATGCGATTAATACTGATGGAAATGCACAGAATGTCGGTCGGATGACTATTCTTCCAGCAACATACATCGGAAGCCCTCGGCATATGCACGATATGCTCAAGATGCCATGTCGTATGTTCGTCATTATGGTACAGCAGATTTGTTCATCACATTTACATGCAATCCGCAATGGATAGAAATCAATCAGGAGTTATTCTCTGGGCAATCACCCATTGATCGTCATGATATTACAGCCAGAGTCTTAGACAAAAGTTGAAATCTTTAATGGATTTCATCGTAAAACATAATGTGTTTGGTGAGACACGCTGCTGGATGTATTCTGTGGAGTGGCAGAAACGAGGATTGCCACATGCACACATTTTGATTTGGTTGGTTGAAAATATAAGGCCAAATGAAGTTGATGCAGTGATATCAGCTGAAATCCCTAATGTACAAGTAGATCCTGGATTGCATGAGGTAGTTATCAAAAACATGATACATGGTCCCTGTGGAACTCTTAATCAAAATTCACCGTGTATGATGGATGGTAAATGTTCAAAACGATATCCACGGACATTAATATCGGAAACAATTACTGGTAATGACGGTTATCCATTGTATCGTCGCAGATCGACAGCAGACAATGGAAAATCAACAATTGTCAAATTAAATCAACAAGATATTGAAATAGATAATCGTTGGATTGTTCCATATTCACCCATTTTATCAAAGACATTCAAAGCACACATCAACGTTGAATCTTGCCATTCAGTGAAATCTATTAAATACATTTGCAAATATGTAGCCAAAGGGAGTGATATGGCTGTGATTGGAATTGGTGCAGAGAATTCCAATGATGAAGTTACCCAATACCAAATGGGCCGCTATGTCAGTAGTAATGAAGCAGTTTGGCGAATATTTTCTTTTCCTATTCATGAGAGACACCCTTCTGTTGTTCACTTAGCTGTGCATTTAGAAAATGGACAAAGAGTGTATTTTACAGCACAGAACGCAGTACAAAGAGCTGCTCAGCCACCATCTACTACATTAACCAGTTTTTTTGAGACATGCCAAAACGATGATTTCGCACAAACATTGCTATATTCTGAAATGCCAAAATATTATACCTGGAATCAATCCTCAAGGAGATTTATACGACGGAAACAAGGAAAACCAGTTCCAGGATATACAGATGTATATTCCACCGATGCGATTGGCCGGATTTATTCAGTACATCCAAGCAATGATGAATTTTTACTTACGACTGCTATTAGTCAATGTACGTGGCCCAACATCATTCCAACAGTTACGAACTGTTGATGGTGAATTGTGTGTATCCTACAGAGAAGCCTGTCAACGTTTGCAATTGCTTGAAAATGACGCTCATTGGGATCAAACTCTCAATGATGCTGTAATATCATCACACGCTCATCAAATACGAACATTGTTTTCTATAATCATATCTACATGCTTCCCATCAAGCCCAATTGATTTGTGGATCAAGTACAAAGATTATATGTGTGATGATATTTTGTATCAAATACAGAATAGAATGGGAAATCCAAATATACAAATCAGTGAAGAAATTTACAATGAAGCATTGATTTCAATTGAGGACATGTGCTTGATAATGTCAAACAAACTATTAATTCAATTAGGCCTGACCGCGCCCAATCGTCCAATGCATGACGCTTTTAACCAAGAGTTGCATCGAGAAAGACTGTATGATCTCAACGATTTGAAAGAATTATTCAAACAAATCTTCCACTGTTAAATGAACAACAGAAGTATGTATTTGAAACTCTTATGAAAGTAACAAATGATGAAACTGGAGGGATTTACTTCTTAGATGCACCTGGTGGTACAGGAAAAACTTTTTTGATTTCATTAATATTAGCAACAATTCGCTCACAAAATAAAATTGCACTTGCACTCGCTTCGTCGGGAATCGCAGCAACTTTGCTTGAAGGTGGTCGAACAGCCCATTCAGCACTAAAATTGCCATTAAATATGCATAGCAATGAAACTCCAACCTGCAACGTTTCGAAGAACTCTGCAATGGCAAAGGTTTTGCAGCAATGTAAATTGATTGTTTGGGATGAATGCACGATGGCACATAAAAAATCTTTGGAGGCTTTGGACAGAACCTTAAAAGATCTACGGAGCAATAATAACCGATTTGGTGGTGCAATGATTTTATTAGCAGGAGATTTTCGTCAAACATTGCCGGTGATTCCACGATCAACGCCAGCTGATGAACTCAATGCATGTCTAAAGTCCTCCAGTTTGTGGAAACATGTCAAAGTACTTCATTTAAGCAAGAATATGCGTGTCGAGTTGCAAAATGACCAATCTGGAAACATATTCTCTAAACAACTCATTGACATTGGTAATGGCAAATTTCCTATAGACATGTTGACTGGCTGCATTAACTTTCCTCTAAGTTTTTGTCAGTTAACTCGATCAAAAGATGAACTTATTCAGAAGGTGTTTCCAGATGTTTCTCAAAATTACAGAAACCATGATTGGTTGAGCGAACGAGCTATACTGGCTGCAAAAAACATAGATGTAAATGAATTAAATTTCAAAATTCAAGAACAAATTACAGGCGAATTGATGATATATAAATCAGTTGATTCGGCTACTAATCAAGATGATGTAGTCAACTATCCACCGGAATTTTTAAACTCGCTGGATTTGCCAGGATTGCCACCTCACAATCTTCAATTAAAGGTTGGATCGGTGGTTATAATGTTGCGAAATATCAACCAACCGCGTCTTTGCAACGGTACACGGTTAGCGATAAAAAAATTACTAAACAATGTGATAGAAGCAACTATACTCAAAGGAAAGTATAAAGGAGAAGATGTTCTCATACCGCGCATCCCAATGATTCCGACTGATGTGCCATTTGAGTTTAAACGACTACAGTTTCCAGTGCGTCTTGCTTTTGCTATGACTATAAACAAGTCCCAGGGGCAATCATTAAGTGTTTGTGGTATTAATCTAGAAAACCCATGTTTCTCACATGGTCAATTGTATGTTGCCTGTTCCCGTGTTGGAAAACCATCAGATTTGTTTATCTATGCGCCAGGTAATCAAACAAGAAACATCGTATACCACAAAGTACTACAATGATAATAATAATAATTATGATTCACATGATTAACAATAAAGCGATTACTTACTTTTAAATCATGACAGAACCGTCACCCTGGTGATAGGGCGTTGTGAATAAAAATAATTAAATAAAACTATAACAGTTAAAACTATAACTACTTACTTTTAAATCATTATATATGTTTTATTTAATTATTTTTTATTCACAACGCCCTATCACCAGGGTGACGGTTCTGTTCAGGAGAATTTTTTAAAATACGTAGGCACAAAAACTGCCACATTACAAATCTTTCGTCGTGAATTCGACGTAATATTAGCACTATCAATAAGATTAAATTAAAAATTAACACACGGCATACGAAAATGCAAAAAAAGAAAGTAACACACGGGCAACGCCGTGTCGGGTCAGCTAGTATAATATAATTATATGGACACACGACTTACCTGATTCCAGAAGTTTCAATTATTTCAGACACATTATCGTCATCTGAATCAGAGGAACTCGACATTTTGATTGTAATTAAATAATAAATTAAAAACTATATTAAAATTAACGATCACAGTATCGAGCGGTCGACAATATTATAGCTAATAAAGGAGTAAAGGAACAACATCGATCGGATGGAAAGGAGGAAGATTGGAAGACAACCGTTATAATACAGATAGTCGACCAAAAAACCCAGACGCCAAGTCAGGCTACATCGTAACAATACAGCTAATAATATCTCGTAAAATATTTCTATTATCTAATACGATTGGTAAAAGGACGTCGTATCTGTTATCCGCGTATTAAGTGGTCTGTTTTTACACGTACAAATATATGGCAAATTTTCGTTGCCTATTTTTGATAGTGCGTCGTGCGTGTTACTAGCTGTGTTGTTACTTCAGCTACTTGTTAGTTTTGATTTTAGAGTGAATTGACCAATTATTAAGTATCAAATTTTAAATTAAGAACATTATCTGTGTTCTTTCATCAGCTTTTTACAATATATTTTAATTTAAAAGTGAATTATGTACATTATTATAAAATAATATTTTACATACTTTTAACAGTCTTATCACATTAGAGACTAAAGCCGTTGTAGACATGGTCTCGGTTTAAATACCTATTAATAATAGCGCTTGGTACTGTTTATATAGTACTTATCGGACTATTATTTGTTGGGGACGATCTGCAGGGACGAGGGGTCAACGCTGTACGATTATTAAATAAATACGGACGGTCATTTCCCACCAATTTTATTATGTCTTGTATGGATAGACTTTTTTCTCATATTTTCTCTAGTTCACTAGTTGTCTACTAGCTATCGAGTAATGTAATTTACTTGTTTCTTGTTTTCTCCTGGTATATATATCTAAAAATGAATATTAAAGTCTAAAACCCAATCATAATAATATAAGTACGACTATTTTAGATAATTTCAATAGACAAAACTAAAATTCGTCCAAGATTTTATAGTGCTGAATTCGTTATAAATACTCGTAGAGGTATAGGACTAATAAATAATAATAGTTGGTTGTTTATAATAAAATATTTTATCTGTAAACACATCATGTTATATTGATCAAATTAGGGTTGACGGTATTATAATTTGAAACCGGTATTGCGGTATTAGATTCGGTACCGGTATGAAACGGTATACCGTAATACCGATAAACACCGAAAAACCGTGATACCGGAAAACCGTAATACCGAAAAACCGTGATACTGGAAAACCGTAATACCGAGAACACTGAAATGAAATGCTAAGAAAGTAAATAATTTTTAAAAAACATTATATTACAATATATGAATATGTTATATTATATTTATTATTTTATTATATAGAGGGTATGCCGGGTATGGAAAAGAAACTATTTTATTTAAAAAAAATAATAACACACAGGGGGATGTTTTTTTTTTAATTTACACTTTACTGAGAGACATTAAAGTTTTATTTTTTTTTTTTAAATCATATTATAACTTATAAGGTGATGAAAATAATAAGGGTCTCTTTTTGTAATATGACAAAATAGATGAAGGAGTACCTCCCCCCTTAGTCTTTTTTTAAAATTGATTTTCACCAACACATCAAAAAACATCTACGTTATATCAGGGCTTGTAAAAGGCAAAAAAAAGTATATTCTGAAATTGGGAAATTTGTAATTTCCAAAAAACTGAGCATGTCACTAAATACAAGAACTGTCTCTTAATAATAAAAAATGATTAACTCAGTAAAATTTAAAAATAAAATAAACAAATTTATTAGTTTTGTTTTACTAATAAACAAATAATAACAATACAAGTATTGTCTTTAACAAAATTAAAAATTATTAACTCAATATAACTTCAATAACGTTAACATAAAATAAAATAAAATTATTAGTATTCTTTTACTAATAAATAAATAATAATAAAACAAACACTCTTTAAAAAATTAAAAAAATGTATTAGAATTAGATACTACTTGGAAATTAATTTTGAGTTCATTAATAAAAAATAAGTTCTTCAGCATGTCCTGGAGATAGTTATTATCGGTGATCTGTAATAATATTCCCTGCAGAGCTAAATATCCTTTCACTAGGCACACTGGTACCAGGTATACATAAGTACTTCATTGCTAGTAAGATACCGTTGGCAATTGTAAATGATATAGTTTCCACCACTGAAGAGGATCGGCATCAAGAGAAATAAATGGCAAGGATACATATTTTTCCAATGCAATTTGGTTTAAGGCTTCATCGGTCACATTGTTCATAACAGAACAGTCAACATTTTCCAAAAATGCTGCTAATCCTACAATTTCATTAAAACAATTGATATCAGAAATATTATAGTTTCGGTAAAAATATTTGAATAAAAATAAACCAATTTTTTCTATACATACCATAATTTTTCTGGACCTTGAGTTCTTTACCTTTAGCTTGGTTGCCTATTTCATTCATTTCAATTTGAATTGAATTTTTGACAATATCTATATCGCTTGGATCAATATATGTTGATTTGTACCTCGGATCCAAAAAGCATATTTTTTGAAAAAACATTCTACTTTCTTCTTTATTAATGTAACGTTTATGAAATGGTCTTTTTATATCATCCTTTAAATGATTTTCAATATGATCTAATAAATTATCAATTGTATTCACACCATCTACATGTGAATCAACATCATAATCACTAGGGAACGGATTTAAATGCAAATTGCATTTTTTTCTGAATGTCCGAAAACATTGCATTTCAAGCACAAAGTTCATTTCATACATCAAGGAATTAAAAAATGTAACTTTTATTTTGCATTTTTTTGCGTTTTTAATACTTGATTACATTTTTAGAAAATTTTTTGACATTTTTAGTGCATTTTTATGGTTTTTAAGTAATTTTTCAACATTCATTCTAAAATAATAAAAATACCTAAATATTTATTATGTTACGAAATTACGAAATTATTGTTGACACGTGTAGACACAAAATACATACATCACACAAGTTACAACAGATTATTACCCGCATTAAGGTAAAAATAAGATAAGCTATTTATCTAAATTGTAATTTTGTATTGCACTGTTGAGTTGAGTCGTTACTTCATCGTTTAGTATCGCGTATAGCCTCGCCGTAAAACGTTTTCGAGTGATTTTCGCAGTTGTATTTAGTTTAGTTTTGTTTATTCCGCGAAGTTTTTGAAAATGCCTAAGGCCAAACCTTCAAATGTTTCTCGTTTGCGGTCCTACGTTCAACAATATGGGGAAGAAATTTTTTCTACCGATGGAAGCGTTCTATTTTGTAAGATTTGTGAGGTAAGAGTGGCAGCCGAAAAAAAATTTACTGTGACACAACATATGAGTAGAGATAAACATTTATGTGCACTAGAAATTCAAAAAAATAGAAAAAGTGCAGTTGTTCAGACATTATTTAATACCATTCCAAAAAATAATGAATTTACTACAGATCTTTGTACTGCAATGGTATCTGCTAACATTCCTCTTTTTAAACTGAAAAATGAAAATTTCCGCAATTTCCTTTCAAAGTATACTGGCCAACATATTCCAGACGAATCCATAATTCGAACGAACTATGTAGGCAATACTTACAATCATACAATTAATTATATTAGAACTTACTTGGAGAATAAAAAATTGTGGGTGAGTATAGATGAGACTACAGACGTAGGTAGATGGCCGATATGTCGCCAATGTCATAATCGGCACTTTAGAAATTGGATGTACCGGTAAAACTTTTTTATTTAATTGCGAAGTTTTAGAAAAATCAAATAATAGTACAATAGCTAAATTTTTTGATAAATCTATGAGCTTGTTGTGGCCAGAGGGTATTAAACACGATAATGTACTACTATTTCTCAGTGATGCAGCACCTTATATGGTGAAGGCAGGAAAAAATATTAAAGCGTTTTACTCAAAAATGGAACACGTTACATGTTTGGCACATTCCCTACACAGAGTAGCTGAAGAAATACGTAGACAATTTCCCGAAATTGATGCTTTTATTTCGAACGTAAAAAAGATTTTTTTGAAATGCCCATCTCGAGTATTAAAATTCAAAGAAATGGCGGCAGGAATACCAATGCCCCCTCAACCAATACTAACTAGGTGGGGTACATGGTTATCGGCAGCCATATACGATTGTGAAAATTATCAATTGATTAAATCTGTTGTGATGGGGTTTGATAAAGGAGATGCTGTAGCAATTGAGAATGCACAAAAACTGTTAAATGATAATAATTTGGAACTAAACTTGACATTTATCAAAGCAAATTATGGAAATTTAGCAAAATACATTACTACATTGGAAACATCTGGATTACCGTTGGCTGACGCAATTAATATTATTGCTCAAGTACAAAATGAAATCTTAACAGACAACAGTAGTATCGGAAAATCCATTAAAAAAAAACTAGAAGTTGTGATTGAAAAAAATTCGGGATTCAAAATAATGAAACATATTTCAAATATTTTGGAAGGAAAAGCAACATCTCGAAATAATACAATACCTGAAGAACTAACTGCTGATGACATGGCTCATTTTAAGTTTGCACCTATGACGTCAGTTGACGTGGAACGAAGTTTCTCGAGGTACAAAACAACACTGGCCGATAACCGTCGAAGATTTCTATTCGAGAATATTAAGCAGCACCTAATTATACGGTGCTATGAAACAAAAGGTAAAAGTATAACGAATATACCTATCTAAATTGTATACCTATTGATTTTTTAATTTTTTAGGGAAGAAGAATGAAGAAGAAGATGGACAAGAAGATAATTGAGAGTTAATTAATTAAGGTTTTATTGTATTTAAATATTTTTTATCTGATTTTTCATAATTTACATATATATTTCATAATTTTTTTTAAGTTTTTAAGGGCATTTTTTTAAGGCATTAAATCGGATTTTTTTAAGGCATTTTTCTTGTTTTTTAGAGCATTTAAATCCGTTCCCTAATCATCACTAATGTCTTCACAAACTTCATTAGTGTTAAAATATGAATTTATATCATTATCCATAAGTGTACATTGACTTAGGATTGGAAATAATTGTTCGCTGTCCCCAAAATGTTCACTATTATTCGCTCTAGTTGATTCTTCTTGTGTTAAAGCACAAGTAAAATTTGATGAATTTGTGTGAAGCAAAGTTTTTTCAAGTTTTGTATAAACAGGCCAAATTGAAGAGGCTGTAACAACCTTTTCTGCACCCATGTGTTCACCAAGTGTTTTTAGAGGTTCAAAAATTTTGCACATCACCAAAATAAGTTTTTGTTCGTTGCAGTTTGGAAGATATTTTATTTTTCTTGATTTCAACTTAAATAAAACATCATAAAGAGCATCATAATTATCTCTTACAAACTGAATAGCTGGTAGATTAGTCCACTATCTTGTAACACATGATGCTGGCATAACTTTTTGTGGAAGGTCGAGTTTACTTTGTGCATCTTGAAGCAATCTACGTAAGTTTGAACTATAATGAAATGTATATCTTATTTTGGAAATATTAGAAATAATTGTTTTGATTGGATTTAAATTCATAGATGTTGTAACTCCATTATTTAATGTGTGACCAAAACAACTATTATGATTTAAGTCCATTAACTGAACAGCTTTGATCACATTAGTACCATTATCTGTAGTTGCAGCAGAGACTTTTGACATAGGAATATTCCAATCTTTAAGTGTAGATTCAATAATATCTTTTAAATTAGTGGCAGTGTGGTCTACGTCAAGAATTGTGCAAGCTATACAATATGTTTGAAGAACCCAACCACTATTGATAGTATGAGCTGTTATGCCAATATAAGGCTGTTGGGCATTTGAAGTCCAACAATCAAATGTAAGTGACAAAAATTGTGCAGAGTTGAGATCATGTTTTATTCTACGTTTCACCTCAAAATATAAAGCAGGAATTTTGTTATCAGCAAAAAATTGGCGACTTGGGATAGTATATCCAGGACATATGACAGACATTAGGTGTTGAAATCCTTGTTTTGATACAGATCTATAAGGTTGCATATCTGTAACGATCCAATAGGCAATTGCATTGGTATACTTTTCACTGGTTGTTTTGTCTAATTTTTTATATACATTCATAGATTGTTGTTTTAGTGTACAAGATCTACAAGCGAATAAAAATAATATTAAATATAATTATTTCATTAAAGGTGTGTGGGCGAGTAGGTTAAATAATTTAGTTTACAATTGTTTAAAATTTTTTTTGTTAAGTATGTGGTTCATTAATAAATAAGTACAGTAAGTGTATTGTACATATTAAAAACATTAAGTTAAATTTCAAACTTACTTATGAACTAAATTTGTACTAGAATTTAATGGCACTAGTTCATGATATTCTGCACTATTATTACCAATGTCACAAGGAGGATCACTGATGTCATCAGTTTCATTCAGATCATTTCTAACAAACAATTTTCAAAATTTACTGGTGAACATAATGGCAGATTAAAGTACTATGATATTTTACTGTCATTATTCATTACAAATATTGAAATATTATGTAAAAAAATATTTATTATCATATATGTTACAATAATAATAATTCAAAATTATTATGAAAAGATTAAATCTTAATACTTGTATATTATTCATAATACATAGACAGTCAACTTAACATTTGATAGATTAAAGTATTAAATTATTAATATTTATTAATAATTTTGTATACTTGTTAAAGTTGTTATCTTGACTCTTTATACTTAAAAACTCGAAATGAATATTGGGATGATGTATTCTCAAGTGATTTATTAAATTACTGGTGTTACCTCCTTTAGCTTCAAAATTATTTTTGCACTTTAAACATCTCCCTTGGTCTTTGTTCAATTTGGTGAAAAAATTCCACACTTTTGACCTTTTTCTTGGCATGGTTTTCTAAAAGAAAAAAATCATTATAATATTAACCCATTAAATATTATATATTGTAATAAATACTAAATAATTAGTACTAATACTAGGTTGAAAAATGTTTTTAAGTAACTTTAAAGGTTCTCTGAACTGAACAGATCAATTATCAATAACAGGTTCAACTTACCTTTTTAAACAATTTAACAGCCTGAAATATACTTTGAAATATAACTAAATAGTTAATGTTTTACTTTTTTCTTATAATGAATGCGATAATTTATTATTTAGTTATAAACTTATAAATACGATGCGATATTGCGATGACTCGATATGTTCAGTCGTTTAGTGTACGTTATTATTAATTTATTTGTTATCAAACTATCAAAGTCACTCTTACAACAGTGATGATTCGATGAACGTATTACGCATTTACATTGGTAAACAATAACGTTACAAAAATAGAACTATTTTAATTTATATTATTGCATGGAGGCATAATAATTTATAGTGTATAACTACTATAACTTAACCATAGAATAACCGGCATAACTGATAAGACTGAAAACTGTACAGCAATAATATCCAATAACCGGTATACCCAAAAACCGTCATCAAACGGTACTACGGTATTACGGTTTTCCGGTATGTACCGGTATCACGGTATAGGTTAGGTTAGGGAGTATTTGAGTAAAAACCGGTACATCGATTAACCGGTATACCGATATTGACGGTATACCGAAAAAACCGTCAACCCTAGATCAAATCATCTTTTCTATTTATATTCTAATTAAATATAAGTACCTACCTAATATAGGTCCGTTACCCCAGTACCACCTAAGTATAAATACAGGTCAAAAAAATTCCATCAATTGTTATTTTATTTGTACACATTTGTAATAATAATTTAAACATTTGTACACCTCCCCAAACTCGGGAAAATCCGTTTTCCCGTGGCGGTGCTAGCGTATTGGAGTAGGTAACTGATAATCCAATACCACGCTTATCATACTAGTCGTTTTCTCCACTACAATATGGTACCAAAAACGCTAAAAAAATCAATTTTATAAAGATTAAGGGTACGAGAAAAATATTTGTACAATGATATCTATATATTAATAGTTATTCAATTCATTTTTACACATTTGTATATGAGGAATATATTATATAATAATATTACACTTATTTTATTCAATTTCTGTTGATTTTTTTTTTTTTGTAAATTGTTGTATGATAATCATAAAAATTGGTTGGAAAAAATTCAAAGTTAAATCGTAAGCATCAAATTGTATAAATAACAAATTCTACATCGTTTGCTTGTTTAGTTTTTTGAATCGTTGATTTGGTATTGTCATAAGTTTCCCATTTCCCGTTACCTTGGAAAGCGCTGGCAGTATAGTGACCTGTGGCTGAACGAAGCCCCCAACGTTCACCACCATGAAAATGAATCACGCCTCGTAGGTAATACATTTCCGAAGCAGCTGTTAAGTTTTTTTCTATTTCCGATAGTTTTGTATGGTTTGGTTTGGCAAAGTTTTGTCTCACCAATATTACGGAAGATTTCTCAATGTCAGCCATACTGGTTGATGCTTCTAAATCTAAAGAAAAATACATTATATGTAATGTTGCACGACGCCACGACATGACAAAAAAAAAATAGATCATACATTCGTATAGTATTTTATATTTACCGTAAGGCAGTGAAATCAGCTCAACCAAAATATGTGTAGTAGGGCGAATTGAAGAAATCCTTTGATGTCCACAGTACACACATTTCTCTTCAGATTCTTTGAGATATTCGTTCAATTCTACTTGGATAGAAAACTCGTCGTTAAATTTATTCAACGACATTATAGTAGAAATTGTCTCAAGATTTTTGACAGAACAAAAATTATTTTGGCATCTGCTGTTTCTGATAAATGATGGCATGTCTGCCATTAATTTACTGGCCGTCGATGCTGCTGTGTCAGTCATATCAATACATTTTAGCCCACCAACTAGATATTTTACTTTATCGCCAAAAAACTGTAAAACTAGTAATAATCGTTCATAGTAAATATCCTTAAAATCATTTTGTGAAATCATCTTTAATATTAACTTTGCAGTTGTATTAGATGATGACTTATTGATAATGATATTTTTGAATTTTAAACTATCGTCAGCTGATGATGCTAAAATTGATAACATAGAATCTACCGAACAAGTGTTACTTAATACCGTTTTTCCTACTCCGGGAACCATAATAGCCCTGTTATTAAAACTATTTCCATTCTTTAATAAAAATATTGGAGTGATTGAACCTTTTTTATTTAAATCGACATACTCGAAACCTTTCTGTGAAACAAGGTATGAATGTGAAGATCTCTTTTTTTTTGATAACTGTTTTTTTTTCCATACTTCTGTTGCATTATTTTCCATCTTTTCCGACTTTTTTCTATCACAGTCCTTACATATTCTTTTCTGTCCATAATCTTCATTACCATCGGGTATTGCAACTGAACATCCGAAAATAAGAAGGGATTTTTTACAAAACATGCATTTGTATAATTCTGTAGGATATTCTTTATTCGTATAATCACTACATGTTTGATTTTCGTTCAATAATATGACTTGTACAATTGGCTTCTTATAATTTTTATTTTTGTTTATTTTTTCAATTTTTCTACTTTCATCGATTTCAATATCAGATGCATTTATATTTTTAGAGATCACTAAGATTTCATCTTGAAACTCATCATTTATTTCTCTTTCTATAGTTCTTTGATTGTCTTGAAGTATATTATCATCATAATGTACAAATACTAGGCTATCATTGGTTTTTTGAACAGGGTCAGGTTCATTTTCAAATGAAATACTGTCTTCTCGAGTGTCACATTGTAATAATGTATGATTATCTATAGAATACTGATCAATCATTACCTCTTATTCTGTGGGTAAAATATGTTGAACACAATTATTTTCATATACAATAGTTGACTTATCTAGAATAACTGGATTATGAACTGATTCATTTTCAGTTGAAATACCATCTTCCCAATCTTGATTATCCCCTTATATCAACAAATAGTCACCTTTATAATACATTAATAATTTTTCCAAGAACAAGTCAATCCTTAAGGGTAAAGATTCATTTTTAAAAAGTCCGTTCTTCAATTGATTGAAGTTTCCTTCTATTCTATTACTAGAAGCAGTCTCTGTTCCATATACAAAATTATCCCTCATAATTCCAGACCAACATGGGAAGAATTTCATGGTATTAACTATACACTTCTCTAAACTTGGAAGAAACTGTGCATTATCAAACTGACCAATTATATCTTGAGTATTTTCTCTGGCTTTGTCTGCTATTGCTTGAGCCCATTGCTTAAAGGAATCCAATGAAGTAGAAGCTGTGTAATTATCATCACCATATCCATCATCATTTGTTTGACGGTTTTCAGTATCTATCTGTTCTACAAATTCCAAATAGTGTTTTTTATTTGAAATGAGTTTTGAAAGGAACTTCTTTTTTTCAGCACATGGAGTATTGGCAACTGAATTACAAGCTTCTGACAAAACTGGGCCATCAAATTTGCTTAAAATTATCGTAAAAATCGCTTCTAATATTTTTTCGGCTTCATAAATACATGTGCAAAAAATAAGGAGTTCCATCCCCCTTATAATTAACTCTTTAATTCTAACAAATTTGGAGTCTTTAACTTCTTTCCATTATGAAATAAGATGTACAAAGTGATTTACATCGTTTCTTATGAAGCAGGTCGAAAGCTCTTCTTCTTTTTTTAATACAACAATTGAATAACAAACTTGAAGGTACTGCTCGAGGGATTTATACTGAGTGAAGGTTTGAGTTGAAGCTGACATTAAAGCAAGTGACTGGTCACATATAACGACCTTTGGGGATTTAACTCCACAACGTAGCCATCTGTTAAGCCATGTACTTATAGACAAGGTGTCATGGCGTTCGGAGAGCATGGACATAACAGTAAAGGTATGTTGGTCGATACTCATTACACCTTCATATAGAAAAATTGGACTACTACGTATATTTTCATTTCTTTTATTTTTTCTTACACAACCACCTGTGGCATCGAATGAAATCGCAATGATCTTTTCTTTTCTAGAATAATCCTTGTAAATTTGAAGCTGTAAGTTACTCCATAAATAAACAAACGTTTTATCATAACCAATGTCATGAATTGTGTTTAGAAAATCTTTTAGATATTTCATTTTATTCAAGGCAACTATTGGATCTAAATCAAATATATTACTAACCAATGCTCTGTGTTTTGCTACACGTAATGCTCCTAAGTTGGGTATTTGGGCAGGGATAGCATCACCTAAAATATATTATCGTTTCAATAGCTACTTGAAGGAAAACTTACGTAAAACTTAGTGTTGTATTTATAACCCTTAGTTATAAGCACAACATTTTTTATGATTTTTCAACTTCAAAATTACTTGCAAATTTTCGCAATTTCAACATATTTCGTAAAAATTTGAACTATAAGCACTTATAAAAAAAATTGTGACCAATGATTTTTAATTTTTTTTAACTATAATAAAAACAACATCGATTTGGTCGATAACTGGTTTTGCGTAAAAATGCCCGTTTTTCCGTCATTAAATCTATTTGATAAAAAATCTATATATATTTAAAAATGTAGATTTAATATAAAATGTATACTTAAAAAAAGTCGGAAAGTGGGTACCGGGTCTGTTGTACATTAGGGGGTGGGTTGGACCTCGGACTATGGTAGGTTAAATTTGAATGCTGTTCGCGTTTATATGTTTATATGTCATGTTGTTGTATTCGTTTTGGTTTCGTTTTATCATTTCCGTGCGTTGCGTATCGGTGCGTTGCGTAGCCGCGGTCATTGTCGGCGGCGGCGATAAGCCTCCGTGTGCGACAGACCGGTTACGTAATCGCGCTGTTATCATCGCACGGAGATGTTCGTTTTTGTTTTAACATTTTTAATTTTCGGTTATGTTGTCAGTAAAAGTTAAAGTCATGCTCTCAGTGCCACAAGTTTTCTTAAGTTCGCGTGTTTGTCCAGTTTTGTGTGGTGGCACTGAGACAGTTATCTTCATTTTGTAGTGTCTGGCGGCATAGCCTTCGTGGTGAATGTCGTCGGCACCGTCGTTCACTTTTTCGCTTACTTCTCGTGGTGTTCACATCGATTCGTTTATGTTCCTGTGTCTGCAGCCATTTTCTCATTTGAAAAGCACGTTTTTGTCACCTCTTCGTTTTTGTGAATCGACTGTCTGGTAAAGTATCGTTCGAGGCAATTTAATATTGTCCAGCGTGTAAACATTTCATTGTTTTTTAGTTTGCCAGCGGTCACCTGTGAATAACGTTGTTTTGTCAATTGTGTCATCGTTTTTGGGCTGCAGAACACAACAAGGTGTTATTTGTCTTCGTTGGTGATTGTGACTTGGTGGTCACACGTACTGGACTGTGATCTTTAGTTTATAATACTGCGGTGTGCTGTTAGGCAGGTTCATCACAGTTCTGGTACGGTCGCGTTGGGATAAAATCCGCCATCAATCACAATCACATGTGAGTATTGGTCGGCCATATTTGTTTGTTTTCATTGTTTAAGGCCGACGGGCCTAGCCGCAAAGGCTATTTATTATTATATCATTATTGTATTAAATTTAAATTTATTTATTGTGTGCCGTATGGGCCACACATTTTCATTGTATTAATATATTCTATAATTTTTATTGTATTCAGTGTGCCTCTATAAGCCAGTATTATTTTATCATAAAGTATTATTATATTATTATTATTATTTACATATTTTATTTATTTGGTTGGTAGTGCAGCACCTTGGGTGGCCTGCCTTCCTGCCGTAAAGGCACCTTAATATTATTACTATTAAAGCTGAGTGCGGCTACAAATGCAATGACAGGTATCATTGTATACGAAAAACGATTCTGAACGGAGATGATTTGGCAATCTAGAATATTTAACGTTAGATATAAATATAAACAATTTTATGAATTTTGAACTAGAAAATAATTTGCAAATATTCATGATTTTGACGAATTTTTGTCAATATTTGAACTTAAAATGCTAATAAAAAAAAATTGTGCATATGTATTCTTATAATTTTTTAATCACTATAAGAATAACATATGAGGAACTTTGTATAATTTTTTAAGTATTTTGATTGGCCCAAAAAAATTTTATCGACACTTCAAAAAAAAATTTTCAGAAAAATTGAAAATTTCAGTTATCTATAAATAGCTCAAAAAAACTCAAAATATTTTGAAAATTAAATCATGTAAAGAAAAGACCAATCTTAATAACTGCGGTAAAATTTTCAAGTATCTACGACTTATACTTTTTGAATAATAACAAATATTTAAAATCGTTTGAGGATAAACAGTTATTTAACGCGGTTTTGTAAAATTTTAAATTTCAAACATAAAATTTTTTTTGTCTGAATCCGGTCGAGTTTTTTTTACAGATGTTTGATTTTTTCCCGAGTTTGGGGAGGTGTACAAATGTTTAAATTATTATTACAAATGTGCACAAATAAAATAACAATCGTTGGTACAAATTTGGAGTGGGTAGGTGCAATACAAGCCGGTGGCGGTACCGGGGTAACGTTACGCCAGTACCGCCACGGGAAAACGGATTTTCCCGAGTTTGGGGAGGTGTACAAATGTTTAAATTATTATTACAAATGTGTACAAATAAAATAACAATTGATGGAATTTTTTTGACTTGTATTTATACTTAGGTGGTACTGGGGTAACGGACCTACTTAATATCTAATAATATATAATATCGAAAAATAACTTTAAAATAATAATTTTCCTATTTAGGCATTATATTGGAATGGACTAACCGACTAAATGAGGACCTTCCCAAACACTGCTATAATTATTTTAGTAACTGAAAAAATATAAAAATTGTTTAACCTAAATGGGACACTCCCCGGAAGCTCCTACTAGGAAACAATTTGGAATTAAGCCGGAGGTTCCTGGGAAAGTCGGTTTTGTTAGGGCACCTTAACACTCAACAGCCGCCTTCATCTACTTCATTCGATTTTAAAGTCAAAACTACCAGTGCATACCAAACTGGTAATGTATAAATCTCTCTTGCATATGCAATCCAAATTTGGGTCTGTGCTAAAGCCGTGGTTTCCTACAACCACGCGTGCGTGATTGCGCGGTGCGCGATGCGTGATGCGTGATCGCGCAAAAGTTGAAACCATGAAAAACTATGTATGTGTTTATTAATAATTCACGATTCCCGCGATTGTCGATTCCCGCACGTCAATCACGCAAAAGTCGCTGCTACAGCAACATTTGCGTGTCACGCAGCGGAGAACGAATAAAATAAAAATATTTTATCCCAAGCTTCTATAATATTATAATATATTTTATTATATTACTCAAATCATTAATTAGTAGGTAAGTATCAATTCCATACATTTCATTTAAAAACATGCTTTATTCATTGACAAATTCAATAAATATTTTAGATCATTCCTTCCAGATTATTTCCTTTTCAAAAAAACTATGGA
>NW_026083192.1:0-59732 GCF_020184175.1 Aphis gossypii
AATAAAACATCGAATATTGCCTATATCAAACCCCTTGACACACTCTCTTTTTCAATAGCCTTAGTTAGAATATCTGTGTAAATATGCCTACTCCATTAAAAATTTGCTAATTTAAGACATACTATTTCATTCCTAACACATGAAACTATACACATAAGATTTATTTTAAAATTTAGAAAAGTATTGTATACCTTATTGCATAAAATAATGATTCTAAATAAAAAAAAAAAATTTAATTCATATTTTCAATTTTTAATTATTAACGTTTTTGTAATATGACAAATTCATTATTGATTGCTTATTTCAGACATATGATTTAATTTCTAACACATTGAACTAGACAAATTAAATTTATTTTTAAATTTAGAAAAAGTATAGTATATCACTCTTGCATAAAATAATGATCCTTATAAAAAAAAAAAAATTTAATTCATATTTTCAATTTTTAATTATTAACGTTTTTGTAAATATGACAAATTCATTAATGATTTGCTAATTTAAGACATCTTATTTCATTTTTAACACGTGAAACTATACACATAAGTTTTATTTTAAAATTTAGAAAAAGTATTGTATACCTCATTGCATAAAATAATGATTCTAAATAAAAAAAAATTAATTCATATTTTCAAATTTTAATTATTAACGTTTTTGTAAATATGACAAATTCATTAATGTTTTGTTAATTTAAGACATACTAATTCATTCCTTACACATTGAACTAGATAAATTAAATTCATTTTTAAATTTAGAAAAAGTATAGTATAACTCATTGCATAAAATAATGATCCTTAATAAAAAAAAAAAAAATTAATTCTTATTTTCAATTTTTAATTATTAACATGTTTTTGACGAACTCAAATATACTATTAATCATACAATTCACACACACTAACATTGCAATCAATATCACATAGAATATTGCCTATATCGAACCCCTTGAACATTATCTTCTTTCAACAGCCTTAGTTATGAATATTGTGTAAATATGCTACTTCATTAAAATTGCTAATTTAAGACATACTATTCATTCCTAACACATGAAACTATACACATAAGTTTTCTTTTAAAATTTAGAAAAAGTATTGTATACCTTATTCCATAAAATAATGATTCTAAATAAAAAAAAATTAATTCTTATTTTCAATTTTTATTATTAACGTTTTGTAAATATGACAAATTCATTAATGATTCACTAATTTAGTATATAGTTATTCATTCCTTACACTTGAAACTATACACATTAGATTTATTTTAAAATTTAGAAAAAGGATAGTATACCACATTGCATAAAATAATGATTCTAAATAAAAAAAAAATTAATTCTTATTTTCAATTTTTAATTTTTAGCATGTGTGTAAATATGACAAATTCATTAATGATTTGATAATTTAAGACATACTATTTCCTTCCTTACACATGAAACTATACACATTAGATTTATATTAAAATTTAGAAAAAATATAGTATACCCCATTGCATAAAATAATGATTCTAAATAAAAAAAAATTAATTTTTATTTTCAATTTTTAATTATTAACATGTGTGTATATATGACAAATTCATTAATGATTTGCTTATTTCAGACATATGATTTAATTTCTAACACATTGAACTAGACAAATTAAATTCATTTTTAAATTTAGAAAAAGTATAGTATACGTCATTGCATAAAATAATGATCCTTAATAAAAAAAAAAAAATAATACTTATTTACAATTTTAAATTATTAATGTTTTTTAAAATATGACAAATTCATTCATGATTCGCTAATTTAGTACATACTAATTCATTCCTTACACTTGAAACTATACAAATTAAATTCATTTTAAATTTAGAAAAAGTATAGTATACCTCATTGCATAAAATAATGATTCTAATATCTAAAAAACAAAAAATTGTTATGTTCAATTTTCAATTTTATTAACATGTGTGTAAATGTGACAAATTCATTAATGATTTGCTAATTAAGACATACTATTTCATTCCTTACACATGAAACTATACACATTAGATTTATTTTAAAATTTAGAAAAAGTATAGTATACCTCATTGCATAAAATAATGATTCTAAATAAAAAAAAATTAATTCATATTTTAAATTTTTAATTATTAACGTTTTTGTAAATATGACAAATTCATTAATGATTGCTAATTTAAAACATACTATTTCATTTTTACACATGAAACCATATACATTGATGTATTTAAAATTAGAAAAAATATAGTATACCTCATTGCATAAAATAATGATTCTAAATAAAAAAAAATTAATTCAAATTTTAAATTTTTAATATTAAGTTTTTTGTAAATATGACAAATTCATTAATGATTTGCTAATTTAAGACATACTATTTCATTCCTAACACATGAAGCTATACACATTAGAGATATTTTAAAATTTAGAAAAAGTATAGTATAACTCATTGCATAAAATAATGATTCTAAATAAAACAAAATAATTGTTATTTTCATTTTTATTATTAACATGTGTGTAAATATGACAAATTCATTAATGATTTGCTAATTTAAGACATACTATTGCATTCCTTACACATGAAACTATACACATTAGATTTATTTTAAAATTTTGAAAAAGTATAGTATACCTCATTAAAAAAATAATTGTCCTCAATAAAAAAAAAGTTATTCTTATTTTAAATTTTTAATTATTAATATGTTTTTGAGGAACTCAAATACACTATTGATCATACAGTTAACACACTCTACATAGCAAATCAATAAAACATCGAATAATGCCTATATCAAACCCCTTGAACACTCTCTTTTTCAATAGCCTTAGTTATGAATATCTGTGTAAATATGCCTACTTCATTAAAAATTTGCTAATTTAAGACATACTATTTCATTCCTAACACATGAAACTATACACATAAGTTTTATTTTAAAATTTAGAAAAAGTATTGTATACCTCATTGCATAAAATAATGATTCTAAATAAAAAAAAATTAATTCATATTTTCAATTTTTAATTATTAACGTTTTTGTAAATATGACAAATTCATTAATGATTTGTTCATTTAAGACTACTAATTCATATATGATTTTCTTACACATTGAACTAGATAAATTAAATTCATTTTTAAATTAGAAAAAGTATAGTATAACTCATTGCATAAAATATGATCCTTAATAAAAAAAAAAATTAATTCATTTCAATTTTTTTTTAATGATAACGTTTTTGTAATATGACAAATTCTTTAATGATTTGCTAATTTAAGACATACTATTTCATTCCTAACACATGAAACTATATCATTAGATTTATTTTAAAATTAGAAAAAGTGTGGTATACCTCATTTAATAAAATGGTCCTCAATAAAAAACTAAAAATATATTTATTTTAAATTTTTATTATAACGTTTTTATAAATATGACATATTCATTAATGATTTGATAATTAAGACATACTATTTCCTTCCTTACACATGAAACTACACATTAGATTTATATTAAAATTTAGAAAAAATATAGTATACCCCATTGCATAAAATAATGATTCTAAATAAAAAAAAATTAATTTTTATTTTCATTTTTAATTATAACATGTGTGTATATATGACAAATTCATTAATGATTTGCTTATTTCAGACATATGATTTAATTTCTAACACATTGAACTAGACAAATTTAAATTCATTTTTAAATTTAGAAAAAGTATAGTATACGTCATTGCATAAAATAATGATCCTAATAAAAAAAAAAAAATAATACTTATTTTACAATTTAAATTATTAATGTTTTTTAAAATATGACAAATTCATTCATGATTCGCTAATTTAGTACATACTAATTCATTCCTTACACTTGAAACTATACAAATTAAATTCATTTTTAATTTAGAAAAAGTATAGTATACCTCATTGCATAAAATAATGATTCTAAATAAAACAAAATTAATTGTTATTTTAAATTTTTAATTATTAACATGTGTGTAATATGACAAATTCATTAATGATTGCTAATTTAAGACATACTATTTCATTCCTAACACATGAAACTATACACATAAGATTTATTTTAAAATTTAGAAAAAGTATTGTATACCTTATTGCATAAAATAATGATTCTAAATAAAAAAAAAAATTTAATTCATTTTTTCAATTTTAATTATTACGTTTTTGTAAATATGACAATTCATTATTGATTTGCTTATTTCAGACATATGATTTAATTTCTAACACATTGAACTAGACAAATTAAATTTATTTTTAAATTAGAAGTATAGTATACCTCATTGCATAAAATAATGATCCTTAATAAAAAAAAAAATTAATTCATATTTTCAATTTTTAATTATTAACGTTTTGTAAATATGACAAATTCATTAATGATTTGCTAATTTAAGACATCTTATTTCATTTTTAACACGTGAAACTATCACATAAGTTTTATTTTAAAATTTAGAAAAAGTAATTGTATACCTCATTGCATAAAATAATGATTCTAAATAAAAAAAAATTAATTCATATTTTCAAATTTTAATTATTACGTTTTTGTAAATATGACAAATTCATTAATGATTTGTTAATTTAAGACATACTAATTCATTCCTTACACATTGAACTAGATAAATTAAATTCATTTTTAAATTTAGAAAAAGTATAGTAACTCATTGCATAAAATAATGATCCTTAATAAAAAAAAAAAAATTAATTCTTATTTTCAATTTTTAATTATTAACATGTTTTTGACGAACTCAAATATACTATTAATCATACAATTCACACACACTAACATTGCAAATCAATATCACATAGATTATTGCCTATATCGAACCCCTTGAACATTATCTTCTTTCAACAGCCTTAGTTATGAATATCTGTGTAAATATGCCTACTTCATTAAAAATTTGCTAATTTAAGACATACTATTTCATTCCTAACACATGAAACTATACACATAAGTTTTCTTTTAAAATTTAGAAAAAGTATTGTATACCTTATTCCATAAAATAATGATTCTAAATAAAAAAAAATTAATTCTTATTTTCAATTTTTTATTATTAACGTTTTTGTAAATATGACAAATTCATTAATGATTCACTAATTTAGTATATAGTTATTCATTCCTTACACTTGAAACTATACCACAATTAGATTTATTTTAAATTTAGAAAAAGGATAGTATACCACTTGCATAAATAATGATTCTAAATAAAAAAAAAATTAATTCTTATTTTCAATTTTTAATTTTTAGCATGTTGTAAATATGACAAATTCATTAATGATTTGATAATTTAAGACATACTAGTTCCTTCCTTACACATGAAACTATAACACTTAGATTTATATTAAAATTTAGAAAAAATATAGTATACCCCCATTGCATAAAAATAATGATTCTAAATAAAAAAAAATTAATTTTTATTTTCAATTTTTAATTATTAACATGTGTGTATATATGACAATTCATTAATGATTTGCTTATTTCAGACATATGATTTAATTTCTTCTAACACATTGAACTAGACAATTAAATTCATTTTTAAATTTAGAAAAGTATAGTATACGTCATTGCATAAAATAATGATCCTTAATAAAAAAAAAAAAATAACTTATTTACAATTTTAAATTATTAATGTTTTTAAATTGACAAATTCATTCATGATTCGCTAATTTATTACATACTAATTCATTCCTTACACTTGAAACTATACAAATTAAATTCATTTTTAATTTAGAAAAGTATAGTATACCTCATTGCATAAAATATGATTCTAAATAAAACAAAATTAATTGTTATTTTCAATTTTTAATTATTAACATGTGTGTAAATGTGACAAATTCATTAATGATTTGCTAATTTAAGACATACTATTTCATTCCTTACACATGAAACTATACACATTAGATTTATTTTAAAATTAGAAAAATATAGTATACCTCATTGCATAAAATAATGATTCTAAATAAAAAAAAATTAATTCATATTTTAAATTTTTAATTATTAACGTTTTTGTAAATATTACAAATTCATTAATGATTTGCTAATTTAAAACACTATTTCATTTTTAACACATGAAACCATATACATTGGATGTATTTAAAATTTAGAAAAAATATAGATACTCATTGCATAAAATAATGATTCTAAATAAAAAAAATTAATTCAAATTTTAAATTTTTAATTATTAAGTTTTTTGTAAATATGACAAATTCATTAATGATTTGCTAATTTAAGACATACTATTTCATTCCTAACACATGAAGCTATACACATTAGATTTATTTTAAAATTTAGAAAAAGTATAGTATAACTCATTGCATAAAATAATGATTCTAAATAAAACAAAATTAATTGTTTTTTTCATTTTTAATTATTAACATGTGTGTAAATATGACAAATTCATTAATGATTTGCTAATTTAAGACATACTATTGCATTCCTTACACATGAAACTATACACATTAGATTTATTTTAAAATTTTTGAAAAAGTATAGTATACCTCATTTAAAAAAATAATGGTCCTCAATAAAAAAAAAGTTAATTCTTATTTTAAATTTTTTAATTATTAATATGTTTTTGAGGAACTCAAATACACTATTGATCATACAGTTAACACACTCTAACATAGCAAATCAATAAAACATCGAATAATGCCTATATCAAACCCCTTGAACACTCTCTTTTTCAATAGCTTAGTTATGAATATCTGTGTAAATATGCCTACTTCATTAAAAATTTGCTAATTTAAGACATACTATTTCATTCCTACACATGAACTATACACATAAGTTTTATTTTAAAATTTAGAAAAAGTATTGTATACCTCATTGCATAAATAATGATTCTAAATAAAAAAAATTAATTCATATTTTCAATTTTTAATGATTAACGTTTTTGTAATATGACAAATTCTTTAATGATTTGCTAATTTAAGACATACTATTTCATTCCTAACACATGAAACTATATACATTAGATTTATTTTAAAATTTAGAAAATGTGGTATACCTCATTTAATAAAAATGGTCCTCAATAAAAAAATAAAAAAATATTTATTTTAAATTTTTAATTAGTAACGTTTTTTTATAAATATGACATATTCATTAATGATTGATAATTTAAGACATACTATTTCCTTCCTTACACATGAAACTATACACATTAGATTTATATTAAAATTTAGAAAAAATATAGTATACCCATGCATAAAATAATGATTCTAAATAAAAAAAAATTAATTTTTATTTTCAATTTTTAATTATTAACATGTGTGTATATATGACAAATTCATTATGATTTGCTTATTCAGACATATGATTTAATTTCTAACACATTGAACTAGACAAATTAAATTCATTTTTAAATTTAGAAAAGTATAGTATACGTTCTTGCATAAAATAATGATCCTTAATAAAAAAAAAAAATAATACTTATTTACAATTTTAAATTATTAATGTTTTTTAAAATATGACAAATTCATTCATGATTCGCTAATTTAGTACATACTAATTCATTCCTTACACTTGAAACTATACAAATTAAATTCATTTTTAAATTTAGAAAAAGTATAGTATACCTCATTGCATAAAATAATGATTCTAAATAAAACAAAATTAATTGTTATTTTAAATTTTTAATTATTAACATGTGTGTAAATATGACAAATTCATTAATGATTTGCTAATTTAAGACATACTATTTCGTTCCTTACACATGAAACTATACACATTAGATTTATTTTAAAATTTAGAAAAAGTATAGTTTACCTCATTGCATAAAATAATGATTCTAAATAAAAAAAAATTAATTCATATTTTAAATTTTTAATTATTAACGTTTTTGTAAATATGACAAATTCATTAATGATTTGCTAATTTAAAACATACTATTTCATTTTTAACACATGAAACCATATACATTGGATGTATTTTAAAATTTAGAAAAAATATAGTATACCTCATTGCATAAAATATTGATTCTAAATAAAAAAAAAATTAATTCTTATTTTCAATTTTTAATTATTAGCATGTGTGTAAAAATGACAAATTCATTAATGATTTGTTAATTTAAGACATACTAATTCATTCCTTAGACATTGAACTAGATAAATTAAATTCATTTTTAAATTTAGAAAAAGTATAGTATACGTCATTGCATAAAATAATGATCCTTAATAAAAAAAAAAAAATAATACTTATTTTCAATTTTTAATTATTAACATGTTTATGACGAACTCAAATATACTATTAATCATACAATTCACACACACTAACATTGCAAATCAATATAACATAGAATATTGCCTATATCGAACCCCTTGAACATTATCTTCTTTCAACAGCCTTAGTTATGAATATCTGTGTAAATATGCCTACTTCATTAAAAATTGTTTAATTTAAGACATATTTTTTCATTGTTAACAATGAAACTATAACATTATATTAATTTTAAAATTAGAAAAAGTATAGTATACCTCATTGCATAAAATAATGATTCTAAATAAAAAAAAATTAATTCATATTTTAAATTTTTAATTATTAAGTTTTTTGTAAATATGACAAATTCATTAATGATTTGCTAATTTAAGACATACTATTTCATTCCTAACACATGAAACTATACACATTAGATTTATTTTAAAATTTAGAAAAAGTATAGAATAACTCATTGCATAAAATAATGATTCTAAATAAAAAAAAAAAAAATAATTCTTATTTTCAATTTTTAATTATTAACGTTTTTGAAAATATGACAAATTCATAAATGATTTGATAATTTAAGACATATGATTTAATTTCTAACACATTGAACTAGACAAATTAAATTCATTTTTAAATTTAGAAAAAGTATAGTATACCTCATTGCATAAATAATGATTCTAAATAAAAAAAAATTAATTCTTATTTTCAATTTTTAATTTTTAGCATGTGTGTAAATTTGACAAATTCATTAATGATTCACTAATTTAGTACATACTAATTCATTCCTTACACTTGAAACTATACACATTAGATTTATTTTAAAATTTAGAAAAAGTATAGTATACCTCAATGCATAAAATAATGGTCCTAAATAAAAAAAATTAATTCTATTTTCAATTTTTAATTATTAACATGTTTTTGACGAACTCAAATACACTATTGATCATAAGTTAACACACTCTAACATAACAAATCAATAAAACATCGAATATTGCCTATATCAAACCCCTTGAACACTCTCTTTTTCAATAGCCTTAGTTATGAATATATGTGTAAATATGCCTACTCCATTAAAAATTTGCTAATTTAAGACATACTATTTCATTCCTAACACATGAAACTATACACATAAGATTTATTTTAAAATTTAGAAAAAGTATTGTAACTTCATTGCATAAAATAATGATTCTAAATAAAAAAAAAAAATTTAATTCATATTTTGAATTTTAATTATTAACGTTTTTGTAAATATGACAAATTCATTAATGTTTGTTAATTTAAGACATACTAATTCATTCCTTACACATTGAAATAGATAAATTAAATTCATTTTTAATTTAGAAAAAGTAAAGTATAACTCATTGCATAAAATAATGGTCCTAAATAAAAAAAAATTATTCTTATTTTCAATTTTTAATTATTAACATGTTTTTGACGAACTCAAACTACTTAATCATACAATCACACACACACTAACATTGCAAATCAATAACACATAGAATATTGCCTATATCGAACCTCTTGAACATTATCTTCTTTCAACAGCCTTAGTTATGAATATCTGTGTAAATATGCCTACTTCATTAAAAATTTGCTAATTTAAGACATACTATTTCATTCCTAACACATGAAACTATACACATTAGATTTATTTTAAAATTTAGAAAAAGTATGGTATACCTCATTTAATAAAATAATGGTCCTCAATAAAAAAAAAGTTAATTCTTATTTTCAATTTTTAATTATTAATATGTTTTTGAGGAACTCAAATACACTATTGATCATAGAGTTAACACACTCTAACATAGCAAATCAATAAAACATCGAATATTGCCTATATCAAACCCCTTGAACACTCTCTTTTTCAATAGCCTTAGTTATGAATATCTGTGTAAATATGCCTACTCCATTAAAAATTTGCTAATTTAAGACATACTATTTCATTCCTAACACATGAAACTATACACATAAGATTTATTTTAAAATTTAGAAAAAGTATTGTATACCTCATTGCATAAAATAATGATTCTAAATAAAAAAAAAAAATTTAATTCATATTTTCAATTTTTAATTATTAACGTTTTTGTAAATATGACAAATTCATTATTGATTTGCTTATTTCAGACATATGATTTATTTCTAACACATTGAACTAGACGAATTAAATTTATTTTTTCAATTTAGAAAAAGTATAGTATACCTCATTGCATAAAATAATGATCCTTAAAAAAAAAAAAAAAATTTAATTCATATTTTTAATTTTTAATTATTAACGTTTTTGTAAATATGACAAATTCATTAATGATTTGCTAATTTAAGACATCTTATTTCATTTTTAACACGTGAAACCATATACATTGGATGTATTTTAAAATTTAGAAAAATATAGTATACCTCATTGCATAAATATTGATTCTAAATAAAAAAAAATTAATTCTTATTTTCAATTTTAATTATTAGCATGTGTGTAAATATGACAAATTCATTAATGATTTGTTAATTTAAGACATACAAATTCATTCCTTACACATTGAACTAGATAAATTAAATTCATTTTTAAATTTAGAAAAAGTAAAGTATAACTCATTGCATAAAATAATGGTCCTAAATAAAAAAAAATTAATTCTTATTTTCAATTTTTAATTATTAACATGTTTTTGACGAACTCAAATATACTATTAATCATACAATTCACACACACTAACATTGCAAATCAATATAACATAGAATATTGCCTATATCGAACCCCTTGAACATTATCTTCTTTCAACAGCCTTAGTTATGAATATCTGTGTAAATATGCCTACTTCATTAAAAATTTGTTAATTTAAGACATATTTTTTCATTGTTAACAAATGAAACTATAAACATTATATTTATTTTAAAATTTAGAAAAGTATAGTATACCTCATTGCATAAAATAATGATTTTAAATAAAAAAAAATTAATTCATATTTTAAATTTTTAATTATTAACGTTTTTGTAAATATGACAAATTCATTAATGATTTGCTTATTTAAGACATACTAATTTATTCCTTACACATGAACTATACACATTAGATTTATATTAAAATTTAGAAAAATACTATAAATACCCCATTGCATAATAATGATTCAAATAAAAAAAAATATTCATATTTTCAATTTTTAATTATTAGCATGTGTGTAAATATGACAAATTCATTATGATTTGTTAATTTAAGACATGCTAATTCATTCCTTACACATTGAACTAGATAAATTAAATTCATTTTTAAATTTAGAAAAAGTATAGTATAACTCATTGCATAAAATAATGATTCTAAATAAAACAAAATTATTGTTATTTTCAATTTTTAATTATTAACATGTGTTAAATATGACAAATTCATTAATGATTCGCTAATTTAGGACATACTAATTCATTCCTTACTCTTGAAACTATACACATTAGATTTATTTTAAAATTTAGAAAAAGTATAGTATACCTCATGCATAAAATAATGGTCCTAAATAAAAAAAATTAATTCATATTTTAAATTTTTAATTATTAACATGTGTGTAAATATGACAAATTCATTAATGATTTGCTTATTTCAGACATATGATTTAATTTCTAACACATTGAACTAGACAAATTAAATTCATTTTTAAATTTAGAAAAAGACGTATTGTATACCTCATTGCATAAAATAATGATTCTAAATAAAAAAAAAAAAATTTAATTCATATTTTCAATTTTTAATTATTAACGTTTTTGTAAATATGACAAATTCATTATTGATTTGCTTATTTCAGACATATGATTTAATTTCTAACACATTGAACTAGACAAATTAAATTTATTTTTAAATTTAGAAAAAGTATAGTATACCTCATTGCATAAAATAATGATCCTTAATAAAAAAAAAAAAATTTAATTCATATTTTCTATTTTTAATTATTAACGTTTTTGTAAATATGACAAATTCATTAATGATTTGCTAATTTAAGACATCTTATTTCATTTTTAACACGTGAAACCATATACATTGGATGTATTTTAAAATTTAGAAAAATAGTATACCTCATTGCATAAAATATTGATTCTAAATAAAAAAAAATTAATTCTTATTTTCAATTTTAATTATTAGCATGTTTGTAAATATGACAAATTCATTGATGATTTGTTAATTTAAGACATACTAATTCATTCCTTACACATTGAACTAGATAAATTAAATTCATTTTTAAATTTAGAAAAAGTAAAGTATAACTCATTGCATAAAATAATGATTCTAAATAAAAAAAAATTAATTCTTATTTTCAATTTTTAATTATTAACATGTTTATGACGAACTCAAATATACTATTAATCATACAATTCACACACACTAACATTGCAAATCAATAACACATAGAATATTGCCTATATCGAACCCCTTGAACATTATCTTCTTTCAACAGCCTTAGTTATGAATATCTGTGTAAATATGCCTACTTCATTAAAAATTTGTTAATTTAAGACATATTTTTTCATTGTTAACAAATGAAACTATAAACATTATATTTATTTTAAAATTTAGAAAAAGTATAGTATACCTCATTGCATAAAATAATGATTCTAAATAAAAAAAAATTAATTCATATTTTAAATTTTTAATTATTAACGTTTTTGTAAATATGACAAATTCATTAATGATTTGCTTATTTAAGACATACTATTTCATTCCTAACACATGAAACTATACACATTAGATTTATTTTAAAATTTAGAAAAAAGTATAGTATACCTCATTTAATAAAATAATGATTCTAAATAAATAAAAATTAATTTTTATTTTCAATTTTAATTATTAAAATGTGTGTAAATATGACAAATTCATTAATGATTTGCTTATTTCAGACATATGATTTATTTCTAACACATGAAACCATATACATTGATGTATTTTAAAAATTTAGAAAAAGTATAGTATACCTCATTTAATAAAATAATGATTCTAAAAAAAAAAAAATTATTCTTATTTTCAATTTTTAATTATTAACATGTTTATGACGAACTCAAATATACTATTATCATACAATTCACACACACTAACATTGCAAATCAATAACACATAGAATATTGCCTATATCGAACTCCTTGAATTATTTCTTTATCTTCTTTCAACAGCCTTAGTTTGATGATATCTGTGTAAATATGCCTACTTCATTAAAAATTTGTTAATATAAGACATATTTTTTCATTGTTAACAAATGAAACTATAAACATTATATTTATTTTAAAATTTAGAAAAAGTATAGTATACCTCATTGCATAAAATAATGATTCTAAATAAAAAAAAATTAATTCATATTTTAAATTTTTAATTATTAACGTTTTTGTAAATATGACAAATTCATTAATGATTTGCTTATTTAAGAAATACTAATTCATTCCTTACACATGAAACTATACACATAAGATTTATTTTAAAATTTAGAAAAAGTATAGTATACCTCATTCCATAAAATAATGATTCTAAATAAAAAAAAATTAATTCTTATTTTCAATTTTTAATTATTAACATGTTTTTGACGAACTCAAATATACTATTAATCATACAATTCACACACACTAACATTGCAAATCATATCACATAGAATATTGCCTATATCGAACCCCTTGAACATTATCTTCTTTCAACAGCCTTAGTTATGAATATCTGTGTAAATATGCCTACTGCATTAAAAATTTGTTAATTTAAAACATATTTTTTCATTGTTAACAAATGAAACACTATAAACATTATATTTATTTTAAAATTTAGAAAAAGTATAGTATACCTCATTGCATAAAATAATGATTCTAAATAAAAAAAAATTAATTCTTATTTTCAATTTTTAATTATTAGCATGTGTGTAAATATGACAAATTCATTAATGATTTGTTAATTTAAGACATACTAATTCATTCCTTACACATTGAACTAGATAAATTAAATTCATTTTAAATTTAGAAAAAGTATAGTATAACTCATTGCATAAAATAATGATTCTAAATAAAACAAAATTAATTGTTATTTTCAATTTTTAATTATTAACATGTGTGTAAATATGACAATTCATTAATGATTCGCTAATTTAGGACATACTAATTCATTCCTTACACTTGAAACTATACAAATAGATTTATTTTAAAATTTAGAAAAGTATAGTATACCTCAATGCATAAAATAATGGTCCTAAATAAAAAAAAATAATTCATATTTTAAATTTTTAATTATTAACATGTGTGTAAATGTGACAAATTCATTAATGATTTGCTTATTTCAGACATATGATTTAATTTCTAACACATTGAACTAGACAATTAAATTTATTTTTAATTTAGAAAAAGTATAGTATAAATCATTGCATAAAATAATGATCCTTAATAAAAAAAAAAAAATTTAATTCATATTTTCTATTTTTAATTATTAACGTTTTTGTAAATATGACAAATTCATTAATGATTTGCTAATTTAAGACATCTTATTTCATTTTTAACACGTGAAACCATATACATTGGATGTATTTTAAAATTTAGAAAAAATATAGTATACCTCATTGCATAAAATATTGATTCTAAATAAAAAAAAATTAATTCTTATTTTCAAATTTTAATTATTAGCATGTGTGTAAATATGACAAATTCATTGATGATTTGTTAATTTAAGACATACTAATTCATTCCTTACACATTGAACTAGATAAATTAAATTTATTTTTAAATTTAGAAAAAGTAAAGTATAACTCATTGCATAAAATAATGATCTAAATAAAAAAAAATTAATTCTTATTTTCAATTTTAATTATTAACATGTTTATGACGAACTCAAATATACTATTAATCATACAATTCACACACACTAACATTGCAAATCAATAACACATAGAATATTGCCTATATCGAACCCCTGAACATTATCTTCTTTCAACAGCCTTAGTTATGAATATCTGTGTAAATATGCCTACTTCATTAAAAATTTGTTAATTAAGACATATTTTTTCATTGTTAACAAATGAAACTATAAACATTATATTTATTTTAAAATTTAGAAAAGTATAGTATACCTCATTGCATAAAATAATGATTCTAAATAAAAAAAAATTAATTCATATTTTAAATTTTTAATTATTAACGTTTTTGTAAATATGACAAATTCATTAATGATTTGCTTATTTAAGACATACTATTTCATTCCTAACACATTGAAACTATACACATTAGATTTATTTTAAAATTAGAAAAAGTATAGTATACCTCATTTAATAAAATAATGATTCTAAATAAATAAAAATTAATTTTATTTTCATTTTTATTTTAACATGTGTGTAAATATGACAAATTCATTAATGATTTGCTTATTTCAGACATATGATTTAATTTCTAACACATGAAACCATATACATTGGATGTATTTTAAAATTTAGAAAAAGTATAGTATACCTCATTTAATAAAATAATGATTCTAAAAAAAAAAAATTAATTCTTATTTTCAATTTTTAATTATTAACATGTTTATGACGAACTCAAATATACTATTAATCATACAATTCACACACACTAACATTGCAAATCAATAACACATAGAATATTGCCTATATCGAACTCCTTGAACATTATCTTCTTTCAACAGCCTTAGTTATGAATATCTGTGTAAATATGCCTACTTCATTAAAAATTTGTTAATATAAGACATATTTTTTCATTGTTAACAAATGAAACTATAAACATTATATTTATTTTAAATTTAGAAAAAGTATAGTATACCTCATTGCATAAAATAATGATTCTAAATAAAAAAAAATTAATTCATTTTAAATTTTTAATTATTAACGTTTTTGTAAATATGACAAATTCATTAATGATTTGCTTTTTAAGAAATACTAATTCATTCCTTACACATGAAACTATACACATAAGATTTATTTTAAAATTTAGAAAAAGTATAGTATACCTCATTCCATAAAATAATGATTCTAAATAAAAAAAATTAATTCTTATTTTCAATTTTTAATTATTAACATGTTTTTGACGAACTCAAATATACTATTAATCATACAATTCACACACACTAACATTGCAAATCAATATCACATAGAATATTGCCTATATCGAACCCCTTGAACATTATCTTCTTTCAACAGCCTTAGTTATGAATATCTGTGTAAATATGCCTACTGCATTAAAAATTTGTTAATTTAAAACATATTTTTTCATTGTTAACAAATGAAACTATAAACATTATATTTATTTTAAAATTTAGAAAAAGTATAGTATACCTCATTGCATAAAATAATGATTCTAAATAAAAAAAAATTAATTCATATTTTAAATTTTTAATTATTAACGTTTTTGTAAATATGACAAATTCATTAATGATTTGCTTATTTAAGACATACTATTTCATTCCTAACACATGAAACTATACACATTAGATTTATTTTAAAATTTAGAAAAAGTATAGTATACCTCATTTAATAAAATAATGATTCTAAATAAATAAAAATTAATTTTTATTTTCAATTTTTAATTATTAACATGTGTGTAAATATGACAAATTCATAAATGATTTGCTTATTTAAGACATACTATTTCATTTTTAACACATGAAACTATACACATTAGATTTATTTTAAAATTTAGAAAAAGTATAGTATACCTCATTTAATAAAATAATGATTCTAAATAAAAAAAAATTAATTCTTATTTTCAATTTTTAATTTTTAGCATGTGTGTAAATATGACAAATTCATTAATGATTTGCTAATTTAAGAAATACTAATTCATTCCTTACACATGAAACTATACACAAAAGATTTATTTTAAAATTTAGAAAAAGTATAGTATACCTCATTCCATAAAATAATGTTTCTAAATAAAAAAAAATTAATTCTTATTTTCAATTTTTAATTATTAACATGTTTTTGACGAACTCAAATATACTATTAATCATACAATTCACACTCACTAACATTGCAAATCAATATCACATAGAATATTGCCTATATCGAACCCCTTGAACATTATCTTCTTTCAACAGCCTTAGTTATGAATATCTGTGTAAATATGCCTACTTCATTAAAAATTTGTTAATTTAAGACATATTTTTTCATTGTTAACAAATGAAACTATAAACATTATATTTCTTTTAAAATTTAGAAAAAGTATAGTATACCTCATTGCATAAAATAATGATTCTAAATAAAAAAAAATTAATTCTTATTTTCAATTTTTAATTTTTAGCATGTCTGTAAATATGACAAATTCATTAATGATTTGTTAATTTAAGAAATACTAATTCATTCCTTACACATGAAACTATACACATAAGATTTATTTTAAAATTTAGAAAAAGTATAGTATACCTCATTCCATAAAATAATGATTCTAATAAAAAAAATTAATTCTTATTTTCAATTTTTAATTATTAACATGTTTATGACGAACTCAAATATACTATTAATCATACAATTCACACACACTAACATTGCAAATCAATATCACATAGAATATTGCCTATATCGAACCCCTTGAACATATCTTCTTTCAACAGCCTTAGTTATGAATATCTGTGTAAATATGCCTACTTCATTAAAAATTTGTTAATTTAAGACATATTTTTTCATTGTTAACAATGAAACTATAAATATTATATTTATTTTAAAATTTAGAAAAAGTATAGTATACCTCATTGCATAAAATAATGATTCTAAATAAAAAAAAATTAATTCATATTTTAAATTTTTAATTATTAACGTTTTTGTAAATATGACAAATTCATTAATGATTTGCTTATTTAAGACATACTATTTCATTTTTAACACATGAAACTAGATACATTGGATGTATTTTAAAATTAAGAAAAAGTATAGTATACCTCATTGCATAAAATAATGATTCTAAATAAAAAAAAATTAATTCTAATTTTCAATTTTTAATTATTAATATGTTTTTGAGGAACTCTAATACACTATTGATCATACAGTTAACACCTCTAACATAGCAAATCATAAAAAACATAGAAGATTGCCTATATCAAACCCCTTGAACACTCTCTTTTTCATTAACCTTAGTTATGAATATCTGTGTAAATATGCCTACTTCATTAAAAATTTGTTAATTTAAGACACATTTTTTCATTCCTAACACATGAAACTATACATATTAGATTTATTTTAAAATTTAGAAAAAGTATAGTTTATCTCTTTGCATAAAATAATGATTCTAAATAAAAAAAAATTAATTTTTATTTTCAATTTTTAATTATTAACGTTTTTGTAAATATGACAAATTCATTAATGATTTGCTAATTTAAGACATACTATTTCGTTTTTAACACATGAAACCATATACATTGGATGTATTTTAAATTTAGAAAAAATATAGTATAACTCATTATTGCATAAAATAATGATTCTAAATAAAAAAAAAAATTAATTCATATTTTCAATTTTTAATTATTAGCATGTGTGTAAATATGACAAATTCATTAATGATTTGTTAATTTAAGACATACTAATTCATTCCTTACACTTGAAACTATACACATTAGATTTATTTTAAAATTTAGAAAAAGTATAGTATAACCTCATTGCATAAAATAATGGTCCTAAATAAAAAAAATTAATTCTTATTTTCAATTTTTAATTATTAACATGTTTATGACGAACTCAAATATACTATTAATCATACAATCACACACACTAACATTGCAAATCAATATCACATAGAATATTGCCTATATCGAACCCCTTGAACATTATCTTCTTTCAACAGCCTTAGTTATGAATATCTGTGTAAATATGCCTACTTCATTAAAAATTTGTTAATTTAAGACATATTTTTTCATTGTTAACAAATGAAACTATAAATATTATATTTATTTTAAAATTTAGAAAAAGTATAGTATACCTCATTGCATAAAATATGATTCTAAATAAAAAAAATTAATTCATATTTTAAATTTTTAATTATTAACGTTTTTGTAAATATGACAAATTCATTAATGATTTGCTTATTTAGACATACTATTTCATTTTTAACACATGAAACTAGATACATTGGATGTATTTTAAAATTAAGAAAAAGTATAGTATACCTCATTGCATAAAATAATGATTCTAAATAAAAAAAATTAATTCTAATTTTCAATTTTTAATTATTAATATGTTTTTGAGGAACTCTAATACACTATTGATCATACAGTTAACACCCTCTAACATAGCAAATCAATAAAACATAGAAGATTGCCTATATCAACCCCTTGAACACTCTCTTTTTCATTAACCTTAGTTATGAATATCTGTGTAAATATGCCTACTTCATTAAAAATTTGTTAATTTAAGACACATTTTTTCATTCCTACACATGAAACTATACATATTAGATTTATTTTAAAATTTAGAAAAAGTATAGTTTATCTCTTTGCATAAAATAATGATTCTAAATAAAAAAAAATTAATTTTTATTTTCAATTTTTAATTATTAACGTTTTTGTAAATATGACAAATTCTAATGATTTGCTAATTTAAGACATACTATTTCGTTTTTAACACATGAAACCATATACATTGGATGTATTTTAAAATTTAGAAAAAATATAGTATAACTCATTGCATAAAATAATGATTCTAAATAAAAAAAATTAATTCATATTTTCAATTTTAATTATTAGCATGTGTGTAAATATGACAAATTCATTAATGATTTGTTAATTTAAGACATACTAATTCATTCCTTACACATTGAACTAGACAAATTAAATTCATTTTTAAATTTAGAAAAAGTATAGTATATGTCATTGCATAAAATAATGATCCTTAATAAAAAAAAAAAATAATACTTATTTTCAATTTTTAATTATTAACGTTTTTGAAAATATGACAAATTTATTAATGATTCGCTAATTTAGGACATACTAATTCATTCCTTACACATGAAACTATCCACATTAGATTTTTTTCAATTTAGAATAGTATATTATACCTCATTGCATAAAATAATGATTCTAAATAAAAAAAAAAAAATATACTTATTTTCAATTTTTAATTATTAACGTTTTTGAAAATATGACAAATTCATAAATGATTTGATAATTTAAGACATATGATTTAATTTATAACACATTGACTAGACGAATTAAATTCATTTTAAAATTAGAAAAAGTATAGTATATCTTATGCATAAAATAATGATTGTAAATAAAAAAAAATTAATTCTTATTTTCAATTTTTTATTATTAACATGTGTGTAATATGACAAATTCATTAATGATTTGTTAATTTAAGATATACTATTTCATTTTTAACACATGAAACTAGATACATTGGATGTATTTTAAAATTAAGAAATAGTATATATACCTCATTGCATAAAATAATGATTCTAAATAAAAAAAAATTAATTCTAATTTTCAATTTTAATTATTAATATGTTTTTGAGGAACTCAAATACACTATTGATCATACAGTTAACACCCTCTAACATAGCAAATCAATAAAACATAGAAGATTGCCTATATCAAACCCCTTGAACACTCTCTTTTTCATTAACCTTAGTTATGAATATCTGTGTAAATATGCCTACTTTATTAAAAATTTGTAATTTAAGACACATTTTTTCATTAATAACACATGAAACTATACACATTAGATTTATTTTAAAATTTAGAAAAAGTATGGTATACCTCATTCTATAAAATAATGATTCTAAATAAAAAAAAATTAATTCATATTTTCAATTTTTAATTATTAACGTTTTTGTAAATATGACAAATTCATTAATGATTTGTTAATTTAAGACATACTAATTCATTCCTTACACATTGAACTAGATAAATTAAATTCATTTTTAAATTTAGAAAAAGTATAGTATACCTCATTGCAAAAAATAATGATCCGTAATAAAAAAAAAAAATTAATTCATATTTTCAATTTTTAGTTATTAACGTTTTTGAAAATATGACAAATTCATAAATGATTTGATAATTTAAGACATATGATTAATTTATAACACATTGAACTAGACGAATAAATTCATTTTAAAATTTAGAAAAAGTATAGTATATCTTATTGCATAAAATAATGATTGTAATAAAAAAAAATTAATTCTTATTTTCAATTTTTTATTATTAACATGTGTGTAAATATGACAATTCATTAATGATTTGTTAATTTAAGACATACTATTTCATTTTTAACACATGAAACTAGATACATTGGATGTATTTTAAAATTAAGAAAAAGTATAGTATACCTCATTGCATAAAATAATGATTCTAAATAAAAAAAATTAATTCTAATTTTCAATTTTTAATTATTAATATGTTTTTGAGGAACTCAAATACACTATTGATCATACAGTTAACACCCTCTAACATAGCAAATCAATAAAACATAGAAGATTGCCTATATCAACCCCTTGAACACTCTCTTTTTCATTAACCTTAGTTATGAATATCTGTGTAAATATGCCTACTTCATTAAAAATTTGTAATTTAAGACACATTTTTTCATTAATAACACATGAAACTATACACATTAGATTTATTTTAAAATTTAGAAAAAGTATGGTATACCTCATTCTATAAAATAATGATTCTAAATAAAAAAAAATTAATTCATATTTTCAATTTTTAATTATTAACGTTTTTGTAAATATGACAAATTCATTAATGATTTGTTAATTTAAGACATACTAATTCATTCCTTACACATTGAACTAACTAGATAAATTAAATTCATTTTTAAATTTAGAAAAAGTATAGTATACCTCATTGCAAAAAATAATGATCCGTAATAAAAAAAAAAAAAATTAATTCATATTTTCAATTTTTAGTTATTAACGTTTTTGAAAATATGACAAATTCATAAATGATTTGATAATTTAAGACAAATGATTTAATTTATAACACATTGAACTAGACGAATTAAATTCATTTTAAAATTTAGAAAAAGTATAGTATATCTTATTGCATAAAATAATGATTGTAAATAAAAAAAAATTAATTCTTATTTTCAATTTTTTATTATTAGCATGTGTGTAAATATGACAAATTCATTAATGATTCACTAATTTAGTATATAGTAATTCATTCATTACATTTGAAACTATACACATTAGATTTATTTTAAAATTTAAAAAAATTATAGTATACCTCATTGCATAAAATAATGATTCTAAATAAAAAAAAATTAATTCTTATTTTCAATTTTTAATTATTAACGTTTTTGTAAATATGACAAATTCATTAATGATTTGCTAATTTAAGACATACTATTTCATTCTTACACATGAAACTATACACATTAGATTTATTTCAAAATTGGAATAAGTATAGTATAACCTCATTGCATAAAATAATGATTCTAAATAAAAAAAAATTAATTCATATTTTCAATTTTTAATTATTAGCATGTGTGTAAATATGACAAATTCATTAATGATTTGTTAATTTAAGACATACTAATTCATTCCTTAACATTGAACTAGATAAATTAAATTCATTTTTAAATTTAGGAAAAGTATAGTATAACTCATTGCATAAAATAATGATTCTAAATAAAAAAAAATTAATTCTAATTTTCAATTTTTAATTATTAATATGTTTTTGAGGAACTCAAATACACTATTGATCATACAGTTAACACCCTCTAACATAGCAAATCAATAAAACATAGAAGATTGCCTATATCAACCCCTTGAACACTCTCTTTTTCATTAACCTTAGTTATGAATATCTGTGTAAATATGCCTACTTCATTAAAAATTTGTTAATTTAAGACACATTTTTTCATTAATACACATGAAACTATACCATTAGATTTATTTTAAAATTTAGAAAAAGTATGGTATACCTCATTCTATAAAATAATGATTCTAAATAAAAAAAAATTAATTATATTTTCAATTTTTAATTATTAGCATGTGTGTAATATGACAAATTCATTAATGATTTGTTAATTTAAGACATACTAATTCATTCCTTACACATTGAACTAGATAAATTAAATTCATTTTTAAATTAGGAAAAGTATAGTATAACTCATTGCATAAAATAATGATTCTAATAAAAAAAAATTAATTCTAATTTTCAATTTTTAATTATTAATATGTTTTTGAGGAACTCAAATACACTATTGATCATACAGTTAACACCCTCTAACATAGCAAATCAATAAAACATAGAAGATTGCCTATATCAACCCCTTGAACACTCTCTTTTTCATTACCTTAGTTATGAATATCTGTGTAAATATGCCTACTTCATTAAAAATTTGTTAATTTAAGACACATTTTTTCATTAATACACATGAAACTATACACTTAGATTTATTTTAAAATTTAGAAAAAGTATGGTATACCTCATTCTATAAAATAATGATTCTAAATAAAAAAAATTAATTCATATTTTCAATTTTTAATTATTAACGTTTTTGTAAATATGACAAATTCATTAATGATTTGTTAATTTAAGACATACTAATTCATTCCTTACACATTGAACTAACTAGATAAATTAAATTCATTTTTAAATTTAGAAAAAGTATAGTATACCTCATTGCAAAAAATAATGATCCGTAATAAAAAAAAAAAAATTAATTCATATTTTCAATTTTTAGTTATTAACGTTTTTGAAAATATGACAAATTCATAAATGATTTGATAATTTAAGACAAATGATTTAATTTATAACACATTGAACTAGACGAATTAAATTCATTTTTAAATTTAGAAAAAGTATAGTATATCTTATTGCATAAAATAATGATTGTAAATAAAAAAAAATTAATTCTTATTTTCAATTTTTATTATTAGCATGTGTGTAATATGACAAATTCATTAATGATTCACTAATTTAGTATATAGTAATTCATTCATTACATTTGAAACTATACACATTAGATTTATTTTAAAATTTAAAAAAATTATAGTATACCTCATTGCATAAAATAATGATTCTAAATAAAAAAAAATTAATTCTTATTTTCAATTTTTAATTATTAACGTTTTTGTAAATATGACAAATTCATTAATATTTGCTAATTTAAGACATACTATTTCATTCCTTACACATGAAACTATACACATTAGATTTATTTCAAAATTTGGAATAAGTATAGTATACCTCATTGCATAAAATAATGATTCTAAATAAAAAAAAATTAATTCTATTTTCAATTTTTAATTATTAGCATGTGTGTAAATATGACAAATTCATTAATGATTTGTTAATTTAAGACATACTATTCATTCCTTACACATGAACTAGATAATTAAATTCTTAATTCATTTTTAAATTTAGGAAAAGTATAGTATAACTCATTGCATAAAATAATGATTCTAAATAAAAAAAAATTAATTCTATTTTCAATTTTTATTATTAACATGTGTGTAAATATGACAAATTCATTAATGATTCACTATTTAGTATATAGTATTCATTCCTTACATTTGAAACTATACACATTAGATTTATTTTAAAATTTAAAAAAAGTATAGTATACCTCATTGCATAAAATAATGATTCTAAATAAAAAAAAATTAATTCTTATTTTCAATTTTTAATTATTAACGTTTTTGTAATATGACAAATTCATTAATGATTTGCTAATTTAAGACATACTATTTCATTCCTTACACATGAAACTATACACATTAGATTTATTTATTTCAAAATTTGATAAGTATATTATACCTCATTCCATAAAATAATGATTCTAATAAAAAAAATTAATTCATATTTTAATTTTTAATTATTAACGTTTTTGTAAATATGACAAATTCATTAATGATTTGCTTATTTAAGACATACTATTTCATTCCTAACACATGAAACTATACACATTAGATTTATTTTAAAATTTAGAAAAAGTATGGTATACCTCATTTAATAAAATAATGGTCCTCAATAAAAAAAAATTAATTCTTATTTTAAATTTTTAATTATTAATATGTTTTTGAGGAACTGAAATACACTATTGATCATACAGTTAACACCCTCTAACATAGCAAATCATAAAACATAGAAGATTGCCTATATCAAACCCCTTGAACACTCTCTTTTTCATTAACCTTAGTTATGAATATCTGTGTAAATATGCCTACTTCATTAAAAATTTGTTAATTTAAGACACATTTTTTTCATTCCTAACACATGAAACTATACACATAAGATTTATTTTAAAATTTAGAAAAAGTATTGTATACCTCATTGCATAAAATAATGATTCTAAATAAAAAAAAATTAATTCTTATTTTCAATTTTTTATTATTAACATGTGTGTAAATATGACAAATTCATTAATGATTTGTTAATTTAAGACATACTATTTCATTTTTAACACATGAAACTAGATACATTGGATGTATTTTAAAATTAAGAAAAAGTATAGTATACCTAATTGCATAAAATAATGATTCTAAATAAAAAAAAATTAATTCTAATTTTCAATTTTTAATTATTAATATGTTTTTGAGGAACTCAAATACACTATTGATCATACAGTTAACACCCTCTAACATAGCAAATCAATAAAACATAGAAGATTGCCTATATCAAACCCCTTGAACACTCTCTTTTTCATTAACCTTAGTTATGAATATCTGTGTAAATATGCCTACTTCATTAAAAATTTGTTAATTTAAGACACATTTTTTCATTAATAACACATGAAACTATACACATTAGATTTATTTTAAAATTTAGAAAAAGTATAGTTTATCTCATTGCATAAAATAATGATTCTAATAAAAAAAAATTAATTCTAATTTTCAATTTTTAATTATTAACGTTTTTGTAAATATGACAAATTCATTAATGATTTGTTAATTTAAGACATACTAATTCATTCCTTACACATTGAACTAGATAAATTAATTCATTTTTAATTTAGAAAAAGTATAGTATACCTCATTGCAAAAAATAATGATCCGTAATAAAAAAAAAAAAATTAATTTATATTTTCAATTTTTAGTTATTAACGTTTTTGAAAATATGACAAATTCATAAATGATTTGATAATTTAAGACATATGATTTAATTTATAACACATTGAACTAGACGAATTAAATTCATTTTAAAATTTAGAAAAAGTATAGTATATCTTATTGCATAAAATAATGATTGTAAATAAAAAAAAATTTATTCTTATTTTCAATTTTTTATTATTAACATGTGTGTAAATATGACAAATTCATTAATGATTTGTTAATTTAAGACATACTATTCATTTTTAACACATGAAACTAGATACATTGGATGTATTTTAAAATTAAGAAAAAGTATAGTATACTCATTGCATAAAATAATGATTCTAAAAAAAAAAAAATTAATTCTATTTTCAATTTTTAATTATTAATATGTTTTTGAGGAACTCAAATACACTATTGATCATACAGTTAACACCCTCTAACATAGCAAATCAATAAAACATAGAAGATTGCCTATATCAAACCCCTGAACACTCTCTTTTTCATTAACCTTAGTTATGAATATCTGTGTAAATATGCCTACTTCATTAAAAATTTGTTAATTTAAGACACATTTTTTCATTAATAACACATGAAACTAAACACATTAGATTTATTTTAAAATTTAGAAAAAGTATAGTTTATCTCATTGCATAAAATAATGATTCTAAATAAAAAAAAATTATTCTAATTTTCAATTTTTAATTATTAACGTTTTTGTAAATATGACAAATTCATTAATGATTTGTTAATTTAAGACATACTAATTCATTCCTTACACATTGAACTAGATAAATTAATTCATTTTTAAATTTAGAAAAAGTATAGTATACCTCATTGCAAAAAATAATGATCCGTAATAAAAAAAAAAAAATTAATTCATATTTTCAATTTTTAGTTATTAACGTTTTTGAAAATATGACAAATTCATAAATGATTTGATAATTTCAGACATATGATTTAATTTATAACACATTGAACTAGACGAATTAAATTCATTTTAAAATTTAGAAAAAGTATAGTATATCTTATTGCATAAAATAATGATTGTAAATAAAAAAAAATTAATTCTTATTTTCAATTTTTTATTATTAACATGTGTGTAAATATGACAAATTCATTATAAGATTTGTTAATTTAAGATATACTATTTCATTTTTAACACATGAAACTAGATACATTGGATGTATTTTAAAATTAAGAAAAAGTATAGTATACCTCATTGCATAAAATAATGATTCTAAATAAAAAAAAATTAATTCTAATTTTCAATTTTTAATTATTAATATTTTTTGAGGAACTCAAATACACTATTGATCATACAGTTAACACCTCTAACATAGCAAATCATAAAACATAGAAGATTGCCTATATCAAACCCCTTGAACACTCTCTTTTTCATTAACCTTAGTTATGAATATCTGTGTAAATATGCCTACTTCATTAAAAATTTGTTAATTTAAGACACATTTTTTCATTAATACACATGAAACTAAACACATTAGATTTATTTTAAAATTTAGAAAAAGTATAGTTATCTCATTGCATAAAATAATGATTCTAAATAAAAAAAAATTATTCTAATTTTCAATTTTTAATTATTAACGTTTTTGTAAATATGACAAATTCATTAATGATTTGTTAATTTAAGACATACTAATTCATTCCTTACACATTGAACTAGATAAATTAAATTCATTTTTAAATTTAGAAAAAGTATAGTATACCTCATTGCAAAAAATAATGATCCGTAATAAAAAAAAAAAAATTAATTCATATTTTCAATTTTTAGTTATTAACGTTTTTGAAAATATGACAAATTCATAAATGATTTGATAATTTCAGACATATGATTTAATTTATAACACATTGAACTAGACGAATTAATTCATTTTAAAATTTAGAAAAAGTATAGTATATCTTATTGCATAAAATAATGATTGTAAATAAAAAAAAATTAATTCTTATTTTCAATTTTTTATTATTAACATGTGTGTAAATATGACAAATTCATTATAAGATTTGTTAATTTAAGATATACTATTTCATTTTTAACACATGAAACTAGATACATTGGATGTATTTTAAAATTAAGAAAAAGTATAGTATACCTCATTGCATAAAATAATGATTCTAAATAAAAAAAAATTAATTCTAATTTTCAATTTTTAATTATTAATATGTTTTTGAGGAACTCAAATACACTATTGATCATACAGTTAACACCCTCTAACATAGCAAATCAATAAAACATAGAAGATTGCCTATATCAAACCCCTTGAACACTCTCTTTTTCATTAACCTTAGTTATGAATATCTGTGTAAATATGCCTACTTCATTAAAAATTTGTTAATTTAAGACACATTTTTTCATTAATAACACATGAAACTATACACATTAGATTTATTTTAAAATTTAGAAAAAGTATGGTATACCTCATTCATAAAATAATGATTCTAAATAAAAAAAAATTAATTCATATTTTCAATTTTTAATTATTAACGTTTTTGTAAATATGACAAATTCATTAATGATTTGTTAATTTAAGACATACTAATTCATTCCTTACACATTGAACTAGATAAATTAAATTCATTTTTAAATTTAGAAAAAATATAGTATACCTCATTGCAAAAAATAATGATCCGTAATAAAAAAAAAAAAAATTAATTCATATTTTCAATTTTTAGTTATTAACGTTTTTGAAAATATGACAAATTCATAAATGATTTGATAATTTAAGACATATGATTTAATTTATAACACATTGAACTAGACGAATTAAATTCATTTTAAAATTTAGAAAAAGTATAGTATATCTTATTGCATAAAATAATGATTCTAAATAAAAAAAAATTAATTCTTATTTTCAATTTTTAATTATTAACGTTTTTGTAATATGACAAATTCATTAATGATTTGCTAATTTAGTATATAGTAATTCATTCCTTACATTTGAACTATACACATTAGATTTATTTTAAAATTTAAAAAAAGTATTGTATACCTCATTGCATAAAATAATGATTCTAAATAAAAAAAAATTAATTCTTATTTTCATTTTTAATTATTAACGTTTTTGTAAATATGACAAATTCATTAATGATTTGCTAATTTAAGACATACTATTTCATTCCTTACACATGAAACTATACACATTAGATTTATTTCAAAATTTGGAATAAGTATAGTATACCTCATTGCATAAAATAATGATTCTAAATAAAAAAAAATAATTCTAATTTTCAATTTTTAATTATTAGCATGTGTGTAAATATGACAATTCATTAATGATTTGTTAATTTAAGACATACTATTCATTCCTTACACATTGAACTAGATAAATTAAATTCATTTTTAAATTTAGGAAAAGTATAATATAACTCATTGCATAAAATAATGATTCTAAATAAAAAAAAATTAATTCTAATTTTCAATTTTTAATTATTAGCATGTGTGTAAATATGACAAATTCATTAATGATTCACTAATTTAGTATATAGTAATTCATTCCTTACATTTGAAACTATACACATTAGATTTATTTTAAAATTTAAAAAAAGTATTGTATACCTCATTGCATAAAATAATGATTCTAAATAAAAAAAAATTAATTCTTATTTTCAATTTTTAATTATTAACGTTTTTGTAAATATGACAAAATCATTAATGATTTGCTAATTTAAGACATACTATTTCATTCCTTACACATGAAACTATACACATTAGATTTATTTCAAAATTTGGAATAAGTATAGTATACCTCATTGCATAAAATAATGATCTAAATAAAAAAAAATTAATTCATATTTTCAATTTTTAATTATTAGCATGTGTGTAAATATGACAAATTCATTAATGATTTGTTAATTTAAGACATACTAATTCATTCCTTACACATTGAACTAGATAAATTAAATTCATTTTTAAATTTAGGAAAAGTATAATATAACTCATTGCATAAAATAATGATTCTAAATAAAAAAAAATTAATTCTAATTTTCAATTTTTAATTATTAGCATGTGTGTAAATATGACAAATTCATTAATGATTCACTAATTTAGTATATAGTAATTCATTCCTTACATTTGAAACTATACACATTAGATTTATTTTAAAATTTAGAAAAAATATAGTATACCTCATTGCATAAAATAATGATTCTAAATAAAAAAAAATTAATTCTTATTTTCAATTTTTAATTATTAACGTTTTTGTAAATATGACAAATTCATTAATGATTTGCTAATTTAAGACATACTATTTCATTCCTTACACATGAAACTATACACATTAGATTATTTTAAAATTTAGAAAAAGTATAGTATACCTCATTCCATAAAATAATGATTCTAAATAAAAAAAAATTAATTCTTATTTTCAATTTTTAATTATTAACGTTTTTGTAAGTATGACAAAATCATTAATGATTTGTTAACTTAAGACATATTATTTCATTTCTAACACACGAAACTATATACATTTGATGTATTTTAAAATTTAGAAAAGGTATAGTATACCTCATGAAAAATTTAAAATATTATTATTTTTTTTTTTTTTTAATTTCAATTATCATTTTCTTCAATGAGTTATATTAGACTTTCTCTAAATTTTAAAATAAATCTAATGGTTAAAGTCTCATGTGTGAACAATGTAAATCTCATTTTTATATTACAAAAAATATAGTAAACTAGGCATATTTTCACACATAGTTACAATTAAAAATTTCAAATATGATTTCATTCTTATTTTTAATTATAATTGTCATTTTATTCAATGAGTTATATTATACTTTCTCTAAATTTTAAAATAATTTGATTGGTTATAGTCTCCTATGTGATTATTGAAATTTTTTGTATTAAATAAGCAAATATATATAGTAAACTAAGCATATTTTTACACATAGTTACAATTGAAAATTTCATATATGATTTCATTTTTTTTTTTTTTAATTACAATTATTATTTTATTCAATGAGTTATATTATACTTTCTATAAATTTTAAAATTAATCGAATGGTTAAAGTCTCGTGTATGAGCAATGAAAACTTTTGTTTTAAATTAGCAAATTTATAATAATGTAGACATATTTTCACACTAATTAAATTACATAAATATTATAATGTATTTTACTCTTATACCTATATTGATCTTAAAAAAGAGTGTTGTTATAGGCTATCAAACTAATATATTATTATGTTATTTTATTGTATAGGGTGATTCTTTTATCAAACAACACTCATTATTTCCAAAAGTATTCATGTTTTTGAAAATATTTTTTCACCTAGTTTCAAATTGTTAAAAAATCAACATTTTTATAAAAAAATTATATTTTTAAATATTTTTTATACTTATGATTTTTTAAGTTTTTTACTTGTTTGAATGACAACATAGAATTTTAATTTCATATTCCAAAGCAGAATAATTTTTTGAGTATTTTGATACATTAAAATCGAATTTAGGGTGAGTAGTTTTTGAGTTATACTTATTCAATGTTTTGACAAGCAGAGTAGTGCACAAACATTTTGCGGGGTAACCCCGTACCACTCCACTCCGCGCAGCCATACTTTAAATACGTATAACTCATAAACTACTCACCCTAAATTCGATTTTTATGTATCGAATTACTCAGAAAATTATTCTGCTTTGGAATATGAAATTATAAATCTATGTTGTCATTCAAAAAAGTAAAAAACGTAAAAAATTATAAGTATAAAAAATATTTAAAAATATAATTTTTTTTATAAAAACGAAGTTTTTTTAACAATTAAAAACTATGTAAATAAATATTTTCAAAAAAATGAATACTTTTGGAAATAATGAGTGTTGTTTGATAAAAAAAATCACCCTGTATAGTTTTGATTATGTTATAATAGCATATTAGCAGTGCTCAACTTATTAATTTTGGTGCCCGGGTCAAATTTTCTAATGAAGCTCCATTCAATCATTCATTTCAATCTAAATGCCACTTTAATAATTAAATATTAACAGGGGCCCGAGGTCCCAAATGATACCGTGGCCCGGGACTGCAGCCCCCTAGCAGGTAGGTAGGTAGGTAGGTCTATAATGTTATTTCTATATGCAGTTGGTCGTTGGAACTGATTTTTTTCGTGGCAGGGAGGGGCTCACTAAACTTGGTACTGAATAGTTACCAAACTTAACATAATAGAAAAAAGAATAAACATAGTACCTACTATAATATGACTTGGTTATCAAATACAGAGATGGATTCCCTATATTTTACCGGTTCGGAGATCATCCCAAGACAGACGTCATCAAGCATCTCACTCTGCCCTTACCCATTCAAAAAACTAGCAGTACTTGACTTGTCGCTGCCTAGGCAAGCACTCCCCCGCCTGGGAAAAATTGTAAAAAATGACTCATGCTACTACTCCTGCTTAACCGATCTACTCTGCAATATTACACTTTGTTCTTCAAACTGCTCACGCTGCCACACTGCTGAACTAACTTTAGATTCTTTCTTGCAAGTCTTTGTTAACTTTAAAGCCTTATTTTGTAAATCTATTAATTTTTCTAATGCTTTTAACAATAACATTTGTAATAATACCCTAAATTGTAATCTTAAAATATTCTATCAACATGTTCGTGGTCTTAAAACTAAATTAGTCAGCCTCAGATGTTCTTTCCCTATGTTTCACTTTTATGATATCATTATTCTCACAGAAACCTGGCTGACTCCTGACATAAGTGACAGTGAACTTGGTTTAGCTGGTTTTCAAGTTATAAGACTTGATAGAAACCATAATAACAGTACTTCTATCCGTGGTGGTGGAGTTCTAATTGCTATCAAGAATACCTGTTCCTTTCAACCTATTTCACTTACCGTATCTAATGTTGAATAATTATTTGTATTATTGTCCCTAGACTCTTGTCACTTATTGGTAGGCAGTGTATACCTACCTCCTCGCTCCCCCCTTTCTGTAGTTGATTCCCATACTACGTCTGTTGAACACATCATATCCTTTTATATACCTAATTCTCTAGTTATATGTGGTGACTACAATCTCCCAAATATCAACTGGTCTTCTGATGAACTAGGATTAATCGGAACTAATGATCCCAGTATAATCTCCACAACTATTATTGATTCTTTTTCTTACCTCAATTTTTTCCAGCATAATTTCTTTCGCAATATTCATGGCAGTATCTTAGATCTTGTCTATTCTAACTGCAATAGAGTTACAGTCAATTTAGCAGCGGAATTTTTGGTTATTCCTGAACCTTACCACCCACCTCTTCACATAGTCTTTCCTTCACAATCTGATAAATCAGTAGTTAATACTCATACTTATAAAGATTTTAAGGCTGCAAACTACACTGTCATAACGCAATTTATTAACTCCTATAATTGAGAGCTAACTTTTCGCAGTACACAATCGAAAGTGCTGCCTCTGTTTTTAATGAAGCTCTGCTTCATGCTATCGATTTGTTTGTTCCTACTAAAACTTTTAAATTGCTAAAATTCCCTGCGTGGACATCTCCCTCTCTCAAAAATCTTATTATGGAGAAAAAGCAAGCTCAGGCACTCTATAAGCGGTCGAGGCCCCCCTATGACTACTCAACTTTTTCTGAACTTCGTGCTAAATGCAAGCGCCAATCTAAAATAGACTACCAGTCTTATATAAGAAATACCGAAAACTCATTCAAACACAATCCCTCACTCTTCTGGAAATCTATTAACAATTTAAAGCAGAAAAACACAGTGCCCACCACTCTACGCTGGAACAGTGATACAGTTGATAATCCTCTTGACTCGGCTAACCTATTTTCTAAGTACTTTTATTCTATGTATAACAACTCTATTTCTTCACCTGTCAACATTTCTAATATTAATACTATTCCGTATGAACTTCCTTCTAATTGCCACTTCACCCTCGACGATGTTCAACTTGCACTTAACTCTTTAAAAAACACCAATTCTAATGGCCCAGCGGGATTTCAGCACGTTTATTTTTCCATTGTCAAGATTCTATTGTTTATCCTTTATTCCTACTCTTTAGGCTATCTCTTGATGAAGGTATTTTTCCAGCTGCTTGGAAAACATGTTCTGTCACCCCTGTTTTAAATCTGGAGACCCCTCGCTTGTTTCTAATTACAGACCTATTTCCATTCTACCTCACATTTCTAAACTATTTGAGTCCATCGTCTACTCCTCAATCAAAAGAAGTCTTAACCATATTCTCATGGATGAGCAGTATGTTTTCCGTAGTGGGAAATCTACTGTCACTTGCAACCTATCTTTCACATCATACATATTAAAAAGCTTTGAATCTGATTGTCAAGTTGATACTGTGTTCATGGACTTTAATAAAGCCTTCGACACGGTCATTCATAGACCCCTTATCTCTGAATTGGATTCGCTTGGTATCGGTAATCCTTTACTATCGTGGCTCCAATCTTATTTAAGTCAAAGAAAGCAATTCGTTAGAGTCCACGGCGTTGTCTCTGATTTATTTATAGCTCCCTCTGGGGTCCCCCAAGGAGGGCATCTCAGTCCTCTTTTATTCATCCTTTTCGTTAACTCAATTAGCAGGTACATTTCTTCCTCTAGAGTTCTTCTATTTGCCAATGATATTAAAATGTTTTTAAAAATTACATCTCCGGCTGACTGTATCCAACTGCAATCAGATCTCAATACTTTTTCGCTCTGGGCCCAGCATATTGGCCTAACACTCAACCTCAACAAGTGTCATGTTATGTCATTTCATAGGAAACGAAGTTGTATAATCCATCCTTATTCTTTAAATGATTCCACTTTCGAACGTGTTTCCACTGTCAAAGATCTCGGATTCTATCTAACTTCTTCTCTTTCTTTTGAACATCATATTGATTTTACTGTTGGTAGAGCGTTAAAAATTCTAGGGTTCTTAAAGCGCAACACTAAGCTTTTCACGTCCGCTACATGCCTTCGTTCCCTCTATATTTCCCTTGTTCGCTCTGTCTTAGAATATGGTTCAGTTGTATGGTACCCATATCTAGCTAAGGACCAACTACGTTTATTTATTTATTTATTTTTAAAAAGTATTTGAGTAAGTAAAAAAAATATTGTAGAAAAAAATATTTGAATTACTTTTCAAATAATTAAAAAAAATAATAATAATAATAATCTGACGGCAACACACAGAGTCGTAAATATAATATTTTAGTTCTCAAAATTCATAATCACTTAATTTAAACTTTTATCTATGAAATAAATCATATTCATATAGTATATTATCTGGTTTTAAAATATATATATATTTGTTTCGTGTACAATTTGCGAGGTGTGATATTTTGATTTTTAATAAAATAATGTATTCATAAGTATAAAAGTTTTTTAATTACATTAGTATCAGTGCTTGATTTGGAAAAAAACTAGAAGAGTAACTCAGCGGATGTTTGATGAACAAGCGTTCAACGAGCTCTCAACCTCCCCCCCCCCTTCAGCTACTCATTTTCCCATAAAATCATTAAATTTATTATACAAAAATATTTAAAAAAAAAAACTTGTTTATTAATTAATTATTCTACAAAATAACTTAATTACATCATCCAATGACATTATAATTTATAACAGGCGCGGATTCAGTGGGGGGCGCCCCCCCCCGTAAGCTGTGTTTTGTTTAGGAAAAATGCCTATAGTACGGCCAGCGAAAAATGAGCCGCGATACCAGTGCTCCGGGTGGCCGATTTTCGTCAGGGTTTCGTCACCGCCCGCTTTTCACTCGTCGTACCACTCCATACCACGCCATAATTTCAAACGGAGAACCCTTAGTTACGCTAAAATTCACCACTATCAACGCGACGGTCATGGCTCATTTTTCGCTGGCCGTACTATAGTAAAAAAAATCAAAACTAATTTTATTACTTATTACCACGAATTAAGATATACTTAATTATATCTAGGTATATCTTAATTCGTGCTTATTACTTATTAGTGTAATCTACATAATATTATCGGCTATCGCAACTGCAAGTGTGTACAGCCACAGATATTTAAAAATAAAACAATTGCTTTATATATCTCTGGTATATGCACAAATCAATGTACATAATACGTTCAGAGCTATTCTTGGATTTAGCGATAACGATAGTAGATGGACAACGCCACAACATTACCATGGTGCGGGCGGTGCGGTGCCGTGGTCGTGAAATGGATGGACGCAGAACGACTGATTATATTCTAATGACAAATATATAAATAAACTCTAATAAAAGTTTTAGGGAATTGAAGCAATAATTTTTTTATGTTTGCCACCCGTGATTTGATAGCAAATAAGCTATTAGTAATGAACAAAACATCATCGCGTATTATTATTTATATATTAGATATTTTATTTTTTATGTGAAATATCTCAACAAAAACACTACGTCAACTCCGTGTAAAAAACATTAAGTAAAAAAAAAAAAATAAATATAAATGCTATAAAATGTGTGATATTAGATTGAATCTAAGTAAATGGTATAATGAATAAAATTTATGTATAAGTAATTTATTCAAATTTAATAAAAATTGGTTATTTATATAAATTAATAATATGAATTATTTTAACTCAAATTGATCCAATTTAATTTACTTGACCGGAAACAATTTATTTATTGTAATGGTGCTTTCATTATTTATTACATAAATTTAGTAATTGGCTATACATTTTTTTGATTGAATCTTCCGGCCAAGTAAATTAAACAAATTAAAAAAATTAAATTGTACATAAGTACATTTTGTTTCCGAAAATTCAGCACCCATTTTATTATTCTATCGGCAGTACACCTACCTTTAACCAGAGGCATTTTTAATTTACCAGTTAATCTATTGGTAAATTTTTCAATATTTACATAAAATGGAAATAACTGTTTCGACTTTGGCTCTTTTCTTTTTACTGTTTTTTTTACTACTTCTTGTACCGTGTTAATACTGCACGGTTCAATAGAAGTACTATTATTACTTTCAACCACGTACTTAGACTGAGTAGACTCCTGATATTTTTTTTCGCATAGCTCGCGCCTTTTGGAGTTTAGTTACCATTTTTAATGTAGACAAAACACAAGTCACGCCTAAAGCGAGACGAAAATTGCAATTTTTAGCCACGTGGGCGTGGTGCACTATTATTAATTAATATAATAATAATAAAATGTTCAAAGACGGATAATCGAGATGCCGATTGGCAAATACAAATTATAATGTTTCTGATACCACGTGCATTGAATAATGTAGACAAAAGACAACAAGCTTGTACGCCGAACACGTGACGAAAAAACGAATTATCGATAGGCGATAGTGAACCATGTCAGTATGACACCATGTTTACGTGTTGGTGTGTTGTATGACGTGTCTAGCGATGTGGGAAAGCAATAGTAGTGGGAGAAGTACGCCGCCGTCGCAAGAATCCCCATCACCCATCCGGGGTTAGGTTAGGGTAACCTGTCCGGCGCGTGGCGATGAAAATAATATAAAATGATCACTTAAATATCCACAGTTTTTTGCTCATAACTAAAATATTATTCAAACGATTCCATTAAAAATTATAAAAGCACGTAGCCTATGATTTTCTCGATCGATTGATACCCCATTCTAACGATTTGGTCCATTAATTAGACCTACAGCCTTTAATAAAGAATACCAAAATATTAAAACGTATTAAATGGTATTAAATATACACGGTCGAGTGCTTAGCCTTCTTTTTTTTTTACTTAACTCGCGACACTACCGTGTCGCTGGATTCGCCCCTCCCCCCCCCCTCGGGGGAAAACTCGAGGCTGGATCCGCACCTGATTTATAATACGATTTATAAAGATTTAATCCATAAAATGTATCTATGGCATACTCACAGATATATGTTTATATATAAGTGGGCATAATACAATGTCAATTTCTTAGCAATTTAACAATCAATGTCGATTCAAATGTAGGTACAAATGTTATGGCTATAGGTTATAGGTATATTTAAATATTTTGCATCAGAAAAACTGATGATTTACAAATTCACTATTGTAAGTGTTGCGTTACTAGCGTTTCGTTTCAAATAAATAGAAGAGTAACGCTAAAAAAATTTAAAAAGAAGGGGGACGTTCCTGTACACGAGTATATAATATAATAAAAATGCATATAATGTCATATGTAAAATATGATACAAATTGGCGATTATTCTGAGTGTACGTTGCTTTGAGAAACTTGAACAGTGCATTTTGTAGTTGTATTTACCTATAATAACATGATTTAAGTATGTTAAATAAAAATACCTTTATGAATAACATGGCAACAACATGTTTATGATTTTGTAAACCGAAAAATTCAAATGCTATAAAACATTAATTAATTGTGTTGTCATCATTGGGATATTTTTCTTGTGGCATATTTTAATATCATGTAAAGAGATTAAATATTAAACGCTTTAATTGCGTTTAATTCGATTTTTTCCAATGATAACTGACAACTTTACTTGAATGCTCACATGTTATTCGGCTTTATACTTCTTACCCTACAATACAATATTAGACTTTCGACGTCGGAGGTGCAGGCGGATTGCACTTTCAGACATAGATTTTCATAATGTGATGATTGATAGCTAGACTCTCAATTACTATTTTTCGTATTTATTTATTCGACTTTAGTAGGTACCTATATTATCTATAAACCTTGGTAATAATTATACGTCGTTTAGCTAATTTTTACGCAGTGTCACCAACACTAATGATAATTGAATAATTATTTTGTACATTAATTGAGTAGGTACTTTTTCGGTCGAGCCAATGTTTACATTAATCGTCGCCTATGGAGTGCATGTGCTTTGCATAAGGCGCGTGTGCGTGCGGGATAATATAGACAATTATTATTAATTAACAATTATTTAACTTACTTGTTTGTAATGGGGGGGGGGGTAAGCAATTGTATTACTAATAAAAAACAATTAGGTACAACACACTGACACTGTATACATGGATATGTCATATGTTCAAGAGTTTATATTGTATAGTTATTCCTTGCTCACTGATAGTTATGATTATTACATTGGTATTACTATTACAGTACATACACTGTTATTATGAGAATACACATCATTTTGTTTATTAATACTGTTTATGTACACTTAAGAAAGAGTAGTTTAAATGCACAATAAATATTGGATACATATAGTATAATTATAGTAATTTAAGAGTTGTTTGTTAATCACATTGTTGGTCAATATAATGCAATAAGAATTCATTTTTATGTATTATATGTTATTAATTATTATTATTATTATAAATGTTATATAATAAATATAATAAATTGAAATTCTACATATGGTATACATGTACAAAATATTATATAAATATTAAATAATATATAAAAAAAAAAATATTTATGTTGTTTCAGAAACATAAGAAGTAATGATTTATGTTGAATACCTACTCTTATATCAATGCAAATGCAAACATAAATAATAATAACAATAATCATAAAAAAACAACTGCTACATGGCATGTACAATGTACTGCGTTTTATTTGTGTATTCTCTATTAATTATTTATTTTTACTTTTAATATATGTATGAAAATATAAAGTATAATGTTCGATATCAATAAAAAAAAAACATTATAAACAATAAAAAAATAATTCAGAAAAATCGATTTATTATTCCCAAAGAAATTACAAAATGAATTATTTACCGCCAATCCGCCGCCGTAAATGAGATTAAGACATTTGTTTTGTCCGTCCTCAACAATTGATAAAAATGGAGATAACTGATTTTTGCACTCGACCCTTCAAAACCCTACTATAAACCTAACCTATAATTTATAGTATTTGGTAATGCGTTTCGTACTTTATCCAAAACACCACATTTGACATTTCACATGGTCGGCTTACTCGGCGTTGTTGATTATTGATATTAATTGTTTATTCGAGAAAATATAATATTTAATTACCGCGTTTCTCGTACTCGTCATTGTTTTCATCACTTAATCGGACAATATTCTATTTCTATACTACGCTTCGATTTTCCATTTTTTATTATTCAGCAGGGTTCACGGCATATTTACTATCAAGCTTAATACTATTTAAATCGTACGTCATCGTTAGTCCATTTTATTTGAACATTAAGTATTGATTATAAAAAGGGTTCAGATTTCATTCAAAATAAAACAGTAGGTATACCCTACAAAATTTCTAATTACTAGGTATCTTAAAAAATATTTAATTTTAATGATTTGTGTTTAATGTTTAGAGTAAGTGAAAAACAATATTTCAATATGGAATCAATTGACGGTGTTCTTGATTCCACGAAAAATTCCAAGTAAGCATATACATTACTAATGTAAAATTACAAATTATAAATTTAACACTGCTTCTGTTTTTAAAGAACGTTATTCTCTATATAAGTTCTAACACTTGGTATTCTTATAATTTATAATATATGTATTATTTAACTTATACATTGCATCTTATTAAACTGTAGTTATACCTGTCTTATAATAAATAATTTGTTTTTTTTTTTGCAATTTATTTCAGGTATGATTATATATTAAACAGCCCAAGAGTGTTAATAATTCCACTTACTAGATGTGATCATCTAATCAATCCACCATCGGATACAGTAATTAAACAGGAATATATTCCCAACTGTTGACGATCATAATGATCAATCATCACAAATCAAGTAAGAATTGTAATTGTATCATAATATAATAAAGAACCTAATGATACTATATTGATTTTGGTAACATTTAAAAATAAATTATTTTCTTTTGTAATTTATAAAATATAATATATCTCTTAATAAATAAAAAGTTATAATATTATAATATGAATTTCTATAGTTATCAATAATTTTTAATAAATAAAATAATTTACATATCGTTCAGACGCTTAATAATATAAAAACATATAAATCTATAACCATTTTTTTATGCACATCAAAACTATACATTAAACATTCTAATTTAATATTTAAAAGATACTAATCAACAATACTCTGTACAAATAATTGCATATAAACATTTACTTAGCACAATAAACTAGTTTGAGCTAACTAAAGAAACTAAGTTAATTTAACTAAGTTTCTTAGGTTCTCAATTAGTTCACTTCTGCAATTAGGGACTATATATTATTTAATAGATTTGTCTCTTTTAGCTTTAAAAATGCTGATTTTATGTTATTCTCACCATGTATATTATAATTTATTCATGTATTTACAAAATGTTCAATTTATTCCAAACTTGGTTTCGGAACTCCGAATTTTACATTACATTATGTCTTCTTATGTTTTATTTTATTTTTTACGGTAGGTTGTGATTATTTTGATAATTTGTATTATATAATAGTTTTTTAAAATAGGATAAATTCTGGATCAGATAAAAGATTGATCTTGTATTCCTTCATTATTAAAGAACGAGCTTTAAAACCGTATTTAAATTAATTGTATTTTTCAAAGAATAATCTTAGGTTTCTAGAAGTTTTACCCATAAGAATTATTTTAATTATTGAACCCATCTTGATAGTTTTTTTTTTTTTGCAAAGATTTAAATTTTTTACCAATAGGGAGACTAAAAATTAAAAAAATTACTAAAGAACTTAAATCATATTTGGGTGGGTTAAGTAATTATCCCCTTAGCTCCCTAGATTTTTATTAGAAAAAAGGACACGTGAATATTATTATCACTTATCTTTTCCAAAAAATATAAAATTAAAATGATGTTATTTTATAGGACTGGATATGAAATCATAGAAAAAGTGGACAAAAATGGAACGAAAATAAAAATCGAAAGGGATTATATTAATGGTTGGATATTTGAAAGTATAGTTTCTAGAAGTTATTCAGGTATAAAAGAAAAATCAAAGAGATGTATCATTTGTAATAAAATGTTTAATAGAAACAAACATTTGCAAATTCATATGAGGATTCACACTGGAGAAAATCCTTTTAAATGTGAAGTATGTGGTAGAGTATATTCTCAGAAAAGTTCATACAAGAAAACATACTGGTGAAAAACCTTTTAAATGTGACATATAATCTAAGACATTTGCTCAAAAAATTTGTATCAAGAATCACATTACGAATATTCATTTAAAATACCTGTAAATGGTAATCAATCATTTCGTCATAAAGCATTATTGAAAAGTTATTTTATACACAATAGAGGAGAAAAATCTTACTAGTGAAAAATTTGCTAGTAGCCCAAGTGTCAATATTCATATAAGAATTTATAGGGATGAAGAGACATATAAATGTGATATATGTAATAAAGAACTAAGAAAAAGAACTACTGACGTAATATAAATGTACTTTCTTAAAAAATGTTATGTTATAAATTTGCGATTTAACTTTTTAATGATTTGTTTAAACATTTTTTTTTTTTATTATTATTTTCTGAAGTCCATTTTATACTTAACTAGTTTCATATTATACAATTAAATTGATTAATTTTATGTTAGGATGAATTAAATGTACAATAGGATGTTAAATAAATATTAATACCTACTTGTAGGAAATTTCACCTTTATCTACTTATCTGTAATATACTATTAATTTTACTATTATACTATTAGTTTATACAATGAAATGTTTGTAATATATATGTAAGAAATATCTATAGTATTATATAATGACACATATCCAAGTCTATATAAATAGATTTAAATTCCTCGATCATAAATTATTTTAAAAATAACGAACAAAAAACTTTTCATGTGATTACATAAAAATTATAACTGTGATAACTGATAACTTAGTTGTATTTTTGAGTACTTAACACCACATATTTCTAAAAAGAACTGCTGCTATAAATTGAAGCACGGTTTTTGGTTGGTGTAATATTGGTATTTTATATTGCAGAAACCTATTGTATTGAAATTACTTGCTATGAAAAAGACACAAGCAATCAGTATGAAAAATATATCATTATTGGTATGAAAAAGATGACAAGTAATTGCTTTGCAAAAGATACCATGTTATTGCTATGGAAAGGATATCAAGTAATTGCTATGAAAAAGATACTAGACAACAATTGGATAATATGGTTCTGTTTGTACCAACAGTAAAATAACCAAATGTTATATACCTAATACAAATACATACAACATTGGTAATTATCACTGTAAAAATAATTTATACAAAAATAATATCATAAATAGTGTATATTTTCTTGTTTTTTTTTTTATTGTATTAAAGTACTTAATATTTATTATTTTATTAATGAGGTTTTTTTTTTTTTAATTTTCTTGAGACCTTGAAATAATAATTTGAGCTTTCCAAGCTACACAATATGTATATGATTCATATATATATAATTATGGTAACCTTTATGTTTTCTGCCTTCGCTTGAGTAACTGCTTTGTTACTATCGCATAGTGTAATGCTAATGACTAATTGAAACTTGAGTATACATAATCGGTTCATATCTTATTTCTTTCATAGCTTATTTCTATCATAATATAGTCCTCAACTGATATGAAAAAATTATTATTACTACTTGTTGTATTTTAAATTCTGAACAAAATAATGAAACTATTGATTTTACAGTGGAGTGTGTTTTGTATATGTGTGAAGACACTTTTTTTAGTAGAAAAAATACTTTGGTTTACAACTTCAATATTTTTTTTTTAGTAGAAAAGTTATTTTAGATATGATTAGAGTGCGGATTTCTATGTAATTGCATATTTCTTCCTATTAATATTTTTGGATTTTTGTTAGTTATCTCCATGAATCATTATAATTTGAAGCTAATGGTGAAATGTTTTTTTGCATATTTCTGCATATTTAAAGGTTATTGCATATTTTTGCATATTTTGGCAAAATTCAAAATTTATTGTATATTGAAGCAAAAATTTAAAAAAAATTAAAAAAATGTATAAAATAATATTTTGGCAAGTAGAAAAATTAAAATTAAATTTCATAGTCACTAAATAATAATTTATGTATATATTTAGTTATAAGATAAATAATCGATACGACGTAAACTTAATTGCTCTTGCTGTATTCATCAGTTATCGACATACCAGTATACAACTGAGTTTCGTCGCTTGTCGTTGTCTGTAAATTGTAAATATGCCAATACTAAGTAACTTTATTAAGTTGCTTCAAAAATATGCCTCAATGACTTCGATTGACGTCGAACGTTCGTTCTCAGTCTTTAAAAATATGTTAACCGATAAACGACACAGCTTCAAGAGGAGAAAAACTTGATATGCATATGATTATTCATTTTAATAATAAATAAAATTTTATAAATAAATTAAGTTCAGAAAATTTTTAAAATTTTTTTTATTAAGTATTTAAGTAATTAATTATTATAAGTTTTATTGTAAGTACATTTTAAATAAATAAAAAATTCTTGCATATTTTTTACATATTTTCATAATTTTGACTGCATATTTTTTACATATTTTTATGATTTTGACTGCATATTTTTTGCATATTTCGATATATTTAAGTGCATAAAAATCCACGCTCTAATTATGATTATGATCTTAGGAGGACGACTGGTTTAAATACCAATAAACCTACACTGAAATTGCATTAATCCCTGTAGTTGTGAATACTCACACGTAATTTAACAGTCATAACTCATAACTCATAAGATATTGTTAAATATAAGGTATCTTAAATAAAATAATGTAGTACAACATATATTTTTTATTGTATTGAATATATAAATACAAATTAAATTATATCATATTAACATATCGTTATGTATTACACTTCAGACTTATGATTTATTATAATATATATAATACAGTTAAATTTTTGAATCAGATAGTTTATAAAATAACTAAAATGTGCAGGTAATGTATATATTTTATACTTTAGTTACTTATTTTATACATTATTTAGCATCACTTCGTTAATGTGTCAAATTGTACATAATATTATCACCATTTACCAATAACGCTGTTGCCCGTGCAATGTCTTATCATTCGTTCTTTTTGTATCAAACATAAATTACCTCATTTTTATTCATAAATAACAGAATTTAACACTTTTACTATAACTTTTAGAGTTAACAATAATTAAACATAAAATACATTCAAATAAAAATATTAGAAATATTTTTATAGGTACTTTAAAAAAAAAAAAAAATCAGTTCATAAATACTTAATTTCTAAAACTTCACCTATATATTATGTCTATTCTATTCATGCAATGATAAATCATTTACTTGAGATCAGTCATTAGTTAAATTATAATCATGTATTCATCGACACTTTTTCTATTTTGTAAATGATTACATATTACAACATTTAAGTTGTTACTCATTTCTAACAACTAATAGTTAGTATTAAGTATAGATCTCTCTATTGAAGTTAAAAAGACAACTCTTTAGTGACTAGTTATTGTCAGGTGGCAGATGAACATCACTCATTTTTACATACTATGTTATCTGTGTATACACCTGCTGTAGTGGTGTATAATTAAGCCATATATACAGGTATACCCCTGTGAAATAGTCAGCTGCTGAGTTGTTTTTTTTAACTTGAATAAAGTATAGTTAAACATTTTGTCTATTTTTCAAACTTTTTTGTTTGACTATTATGTAAGTTAATGAATTTCTTACTAATTTAATAACCTTAGTAATTAAAGTACCTATTAAAAAACTTAATTGTTTCAATTTAATTTTAAATTAAGATTTTTGAAATGATAAACAAAATGAAAAATCTCAATAATAAACTATGTATAATTTACTTTGGTTTAAACTAGTTAAACTAAATAAAAATACAGTAACATAATAGTTAAATACAGTGAAATCTCTAAATACCAGAATTCTTGGTTGCCGAAATTTTGTCCCCTATTTAGAGTGAGGAAAGGGGAGGAATTTAATGAAAAAATGTACATTATAAAAAAAAATTGTACTTATATATTTGTATTATTTTGTATGTTTATAAATATTTAAAATTATTTAATTGCATGTCATTTGTACTTTTGTACTTATTATTTAAATCATGAAAAAGTAATTAAAGGTAAAAAACTAATATATAAGAAAAAGAATCAGTTACTTTAGCCTGTTTAAGGATTTAACATGTAGTCTCAATTTATATGTCAAGTTATTATTTATTTCACAGGGTGGAGAACAATGAAGTATTATGTATCTCAATAGAAGCAATTTATTATGCCCTTTACTGCCAACAAAACCCATCTTTATTTGTTTAATGTGCAATGTACATTGCAATAAGATAAGCTTATCAGACAATTACGATAAAAATAATCAAAATCTAGCACTAAAAGTGTCACTTATTTAGAGTGTTTGATATGTAGAGGTTTTCCTATAAATAAGTAGTAAAAATGTCCCCTTTCCCAAAAAATTGTCCATTATTAGAATATGTCTGCTATTTAAAGGTGTCCATTAAGGGAGTTTTCACTGTGTACATAAAAAAAAATATATTACATATAACGATAATTAACATTAATCTGATCTGTGCCACTTTCATGATAATCACTGCTGCTAAGCCACAAATGATTAAATTTATCAGTTATACCAAATAATGAGCCACCAATCCATGCCCCAAATCTTCTATTAATTGAATTGACAGGTGCAGTTAATTTAAATCTTGTATGTTTTAAATCCGTAGCAATATCACAGTATAATCTCCGTGCAAAACCCTTGATATAGGTATCAGTACATAAATAACATTCTCTTTTAATATACAAAATACATGTTAATAACTTACTTTTATCAAAGAATTTCCACCAGTAAGTATAATATTGTCATATAATACATTTCTCAAGTTTCTTTTACACATTGATACAGAGAGGTGAACAAGTTGACTTAGGCCTAACCAAGTTTTATGTTCATTATCAGGATTGAATAAGACTTCAGGTATTTTAAACCTTTCATCGCCAAATATCTAAAATAAGTAAAATTTATTTCATTATTATAACTATTATTTTAAATTAAATCTAATGATCTAATCATTTAGTAATAATATTAATAATAATAATCAATAGCTTAATATTTTTATTATTTCAATATAATAAAATCAGATATTACATTAATATTGGAAAAACATAATATATAAAAATTACTTGTTTATCAACTATTAATATATACCTAATTAAAGACTATTTAATGTTATTAAGATCATTAAGAGGATGTTTCACCTACATGTATAGTTTCCATCTTCCTTAGGGTCAGATTTAAGCGCAGGCTAAGATATTAGGATTGAATCACCATTTATCAAATTTTAAGTTAAGAATATTATCTAGGGTATTTTATAGGCTTTTATCATAGACATATTAATAAATTAATATATATTAATTATACATTATATATATATATATTATTATTATTTATATATTATTTATTTTTATTAATAAGTCTATGGCTTTTACTGATGTTTTATTTTTAAAATGATTTATAGCTATGTAAAATATTATTACTTTAAAATATTCATAACTTGCTATGTCTAACTATGTCCTGACATGTAGATGTTTTTTTCCAAAATATTCTTATCTTTAATTTTGATAATAGGTAAATCAACTCTAATATTAAAGCTAACAATATAAAATGGATTCTGCTGAACCTATATATGGTGTTATACATTAATAAGACGGAAACAACACATGTGGGTTAGGCGTTATTTGAAGTAAGTAGTTACAATAGTTTTAAAATTTGATTTTGTTGTTTTAATCAATTATAAAATAGGCTGCCTTTTTATTTTTAATATATTTCATAAATAGGGTATGTTTCTGAATAGTATTTAACTTAAAACGTCTAATTTATTGTTAAATCTTAAAACTAGATCCCAAACTTGTAATCAAAAATGTATGAGTAATAAAAGTTTAAAGTATAAACAAATATTTAATTATTGTTGACTTAGTAGTTTTTTTCTACATATTTCTAAACTTATAAATTATTGTATTTTTGAATTAAGTTATTTAATTTATTGAAATTATTTTTGATATGAATAATTTATCAAATTATAACAACAATCAAAACTTATAACTAGATTTTAGATTTTTTTTTTTTAATACCTAAATAATAATCTATGTTAATAAAATAAATAATGCAAATAATATGATAGGTATTTGAATAAAATATTTAGAAAATATGTTAACATATTGAACTATGTTATTTTAAGTTGCGTACAAAAATATTCAGCATGTTATTTTCATTAACTTTTTATATGTATACATTTAAAATTAATGATTTATGATTTAAGTATTACCTGATTGTATCCATTAGGAAACTCATAATGACAAGTTGGATAGTTTAATAATACATCATTATCAAGTGGATTTTCAGCTACTTCTAAAACGGTATGCTGAAAGTCTTCAAGAACTGATTTACGCATGTAGTTATGCCAAGCATCAGTTACTTTAGGGAGTGTATTTTTCATAGACCATATTGGTACTTCTCTTGCTTTTACTCTTTGTTTTTTAGCAACAAGGTAATGTGGAATAATATCAATTTTATTTTTCTATAAAATAAATTTAAAAAATTATTTTAAACAAATAGATAGGTAGGTAGGTTGGTACAAAGGTTAAAATTTGACTTACATCTAAGTACTCGTCACATCTTTTTAGCATTTTATCTCCTCCCATTGAAGTACTGACAATAGCATTACACATTACATATCCTTGATGTATTGGGATGACAGATGTATGTGTAGCACCACTATCAACAATAACACCTGTTGGGATGCTACAAGAAAAAGCTGCTGCTGCAGCGTTCTTGCAAATTATAATTCCTGGCACTTTGTATTTTTCAAACATTAACTCCAAAAGTTTCTCTCTTTTTTGTTTTAAATTAAATGGTGCTTCAGTAAATAAAACAGGATGATGCTTAGGATCAGTGAATAAACATTTTGAATAAGCATAATCCATTAGGTATTCAAAAGCATCCCAATCTTCAATCATGCCTTTTTTCATAAAGTTTTTAAGTTCCATGCCTAAAAATGAAACATTAATTGAGATAAAAAAAAACATTTTAAAGGGTAATCAATAATCAGTCAAATTATCAGATTTTAAAGTCAGGATTCAATTTTTTATTATCATACAAAAATAAATGTTAAATATATAATTCACGTAAGACAATAAATCCAAAAACACAAATTATTCATAATAGGTACAACAAAATTTAAATTAAAAAATTTAATTAAATTAAAACTTTAGTATTTCAAATTTTCTTGTACAATATATTATAATTGTTCAAATTACATAATATTTTAGTGCACTAAAATTATCACTGTTACCAGCAGATTTATCATTTATAAATCACATAAAAACAATTATTTGAGTTTTTTGATTGAATATTTTGTATTTTAAGACTTGATAATTTTTCTCAGACTTTTATTCGATGGTATAAAAATGAGTTCGGACTTTTCGTCCCACCTTTTTCAAATCGAACTATTCGTTCGGAGTACGTTTTAAAATTTACCTTCACGCGGGACACACAAAGTGTTGGTGTCCACATAATACGTTAAATCCTCTTTGATACGATCATTACGTGCGGTCGACTCCGTGCCATCCAACAAGCTACCGATCACTGCTGGTATATCCGAACTTGGTGAATTGCTCTCAGAGTACCCAAAACGTATTGAATGAGATCCCACATCGAACACTATCGGATTGTGTGCGCTAAAGTTATCAAACCTGCCAGCACTCATGATTTAAATATTTATTTATAATGAGCACCACATACACGAGGATTAACTACGTCCTAACCACTTGAGTGTACTGACGATACTAACCACGATCCGTGATTCACAGTCAGTGGATGGATATCATTGATAACAGTTCTATCTATAACTCTGATACTAACCGAACCGTTCGGTCGGCCGGCCATTGATTGTTAATAGTACGATAGAGGCCGTATACTTACGCATCTCGTCGAGGAAGGGACCATATAATTTTTAGGTATGTACTATAGGTACAAACACTTAACGATTAACATATGCATGAATAGCGCATCTCATCTAGAGATTTTCCGTTTAAAATTTATAATTTATATGCGTCAAATTATTTACACAGTGCATTAGACTCCATCCACAGTAAGCATTTTATCAGGTGATACCCGATTAAGCATGACCGTTATCAGCCGACCTTTTTGATAACCCAAATTGAGCACGATAAAAAATAAATAAATATTGTGTACAACGTTATCAGATTTTCACTGATATGTATTTTGTGTAGATTACTTATAGGTAACTAACATATTAGTTAAAAAAACTCCCACGGAAGTTGAAAATAACTGGGATAGGTAGATAGAAAATCAGAATTTTATCTACAACGATTGTTCATGCTATTGTATGTAACTACGCTGTAAAAAGACTTGGTCACAGTTAGTCTGAGATGTTGTCTCGTACTCGTGATCCTTCAAATATAGTGTGTATTTTGCAAATTTCACGATTTTTATAATAGAAAATAATGAAATACAAATTATTTTATCTGAGAGAGGCAAAGTGCAAAGAGTTGGCAAATGTTTGAGTTTTCAAGTAGGTACAGGTTTATTGGGTCGATAAAAAACCTATAAGAGATTTTTATTTATAAATATTTATGTTCATATGTATATTATTTTTGAATAATAAAATTCTATGGTACAAAATGGTACCTAATGTCACATCTATTTTCGTGCTAAATCGTATTGTTATTTAGGTTTTTTTTAGATTCTATTGTTTTGTTTGATTTCATCCGTGCTCAATTGGGTTTTGTAAAAGTTCAATCGTACTCAATCAGGTTCTAGCTATTAGATCAGGCACGTATACAAGGGGAGGTTGGGGGTTGGCCCCTCCAAAAATTAGTTGTGTAGTTTTGTTTATATCATCACTCATCGATAAATTTTAATTATTGTAAATTTTTTTATGACCCCCCCCCCGACATTTTTTTTTTGTGTTTGCGCCTGTATTAGATCTAAGGGATCGATATAATTTTTGTTATTATTATATCTCATTCTATACCTAGACTGTGAAATGAAATTAATTTCGTACTTTCTTACTTTTCCCACACATCTCCTTGTCACAACCTTGTCTATGACTGTTATCTGATATTACATTAGGTATATGATCATAAATTGTATGATATAGTCAAATTAATAAATAAAAATAATGATATACCTATAATGAATAGGTTTTATATTTGTGAGTACATTTGTAATCAATTATGTTTGAGATTGTAATAGAAATTAGAAAAGTTTCAAATCACAGTTTTTATTTTTATGATATAAATTTATTTCACTTAAATTTCAACGATTGAATTTTGAGTTACTAAAACATTGGATGAGTAATTTAACTCACTTTAAAAAATTCATATGAACATTTAGTACAACTTTACCTACTCATAGACAACATACCATTCAACATTCAATTAACAGTTCTTAATTGGCTTGCCAAAGGTTAAATATTTATACAGTGCCAATTAAAATTGAACCTAACAGATATTATTATAATATCGATGGCTGTGAACTAAATATATGTAGTTAAATCAAAATCAAAATAAGTTGAATCTGGTAATGAGAGATAAACAAAATTTGAAGACAAAATCCTCATTTCTTTATTTTGTTATAAATTAAATCATTCTAAACCAGTATACATCTCGCTCATCCAATGGTTAGGTTAATACTATAAAGTGTTAGATTTAATTTAAATAACTTTACAATATAAATTTCTTCATTTATTAGGTAGAATAGTAGATAGAGTACTCAACTGTTTTACTACTTACAACATACTTACTAATCTATTGTTTAACTAGGAACTTATTAGTTTAAAAATGTATTAAAATATAATATACATAGATAATTTTCTACTTATTTCCAATTTCAACAGATTCATATTTCACTTCTTTAAGCCTCAAATATACGTATACATTATTAAATAGTTTTCATGTAGATATTTATTGAATACATGTACCAACTTCCTTTAAAATATTATGTACATTAAACTTTTTAAATTTTGAACAATCACTCAAATTATTATACTTACCTAAAAATATAAGCTAGCAATTTGTGATATTTTAACAACAATTTTAAAAAAACTTAAAAATATAAAAACATAAATATTATTTTTGAACTTTTATTATTAATAATTATAAAATAATTTATTTAATAAATTATTATGTAATAATGTATTTTACCACTAATTGATAGTTTTAAAATTTAATGTTTGTGATACTTTGTTTCACTGCATTTGTTTAGTTTTACTGTTCTATAGGAACAGGTATATAATACCTATTGCCATAAGTATAACTTATATTATCCTATATGATAGTAAAATGTATATATCATAAATAAATAATTTATAAATATATTTTAAATATTGGAATCTAGTTGAATCTTATTAGACGCCCAATTAAGATATATTCAATTTATCAGATAGATATTCTCTAAAAAAACAACATAAAATCAATATCACTAAATTGTTATAACTTTAATTTTTGTTTTAAATATTTTTATAATATTCATAGTTATTATCAATCATAATAATATATAAATCACATAATCATCATAATGCTCAATAAATGATTTGTTTTATATACATATCTGCAATCTGCATTTATAAATACAAAATATTCAAATGTGATTTTATAAATGTGTAAAATAAATAATATAAAATGTATACCAAAACTGAAAAAGGTAAAAATTGAAAACTCCATATATGCTTATAAAAAATTATATAGATAATTTATTACTTAATATAGAACAATATAGCATTTATAAAATATTATACCTATTTACAATAGAAATTGTTAAGTAGAAAAATACAAATATGTTTATTATTATGGTTATGTAATTCTTAAAATAATAATGATTATGTTATATATCACATTCTAACATTTATAAAAATTATATTTTAGTGGTGTAATATACATATAGTTATATGCAATTTTCAGAAGAAAAAAATGAATGATGACCAACTGGGTATCAAAATTGACAAAAATGAAAACCCACAGAGAAAATGTAATCTAAGGATCTGTTTACATTAATTGAATATGATGTACACCAAGCCTTCAAAAAATAAAGTTTAAACTTTGAAGGTTGAATATTTTAAATAAACAAAGATTTTCCTATATTATTACTTAACTTAAGCTTATTTTAAATATAATAAAATATTAGTTCTGTTGATCAGTTTTTTAATATATGTCTTAAGATTGTTTGACATAAGCATGTAATAATTTAAAATGTTAGTATAATCCTGATTGTAATTTAGATGTTTTTCATATTCAAATACTTATGAAAAATTTAACTAAATAACTAAATCCTTTTAATATTTATATAATCAGTAATCAATTAACATTTCTATTAAGAGTCTAAATATTATATTTAATAAGTTTGTGTACTGAAATAATTATTTTTCGGATTATACGAGTTAATAATGTAAAATACTAAAAACAAGTTAAATTTTATAGTTTGACTTAGACATTTCAAGATCATTTAATACAAAAAAAAAAATACAAACATTTTATGCTGTTTATTATCAATTGTTAAAATGTTAATACATGTAAAATATTCATTAAATAAAATTCCATAATCTAAAAAATTTATCTAGGTATGAAAAAATATAAAAAAGTTTAAAATATGTATTGATACTAATAGAGTTATACATAAGAAGTCAAAAATGTATAATATCGTGTACAAAAATAATTAAAATTTGTCAATATAAATAAGTAGTAAAATTTTTAAATTAAAAAATATACATATTTAAGTATATTAATTTATCAAATACAATTATTACTAAAAAATTATATTTTTTTTTCACAAAATGCATTATTCTTAATAACATTTATAATGGTTTATTCAAAATATTTAACAATCTAAAATATTGAACAGGTAGTAAAATACTTTTTCTATAAATATTAAATAAAAACAAAAAATGTAAATTTTATCGGTAGGTACATTATTAAAACTACTTTACCCTGTACAACATAATAAACTGTATTAACTTAGAAAAATAAAAGCCAAAAGGAATCTTATAATAATCTATACCTAATTATTATTTTTAGTAAGTATTTAAAATATGCTCTATTTTATTTAAAATCTTAACACACAAATAATGTTTAATCACCAATAACAATAATCGTCAATATGTCTTTGAAAATATTAATTATGTCTATATAAATGGCTAATACTCCAAGTATATATTCTCTTGGAGTGATTGAATATCTATGGTTATTGCCAACCATAATTTGGGTGTCATAAATAAGATACATTGAATATATTATTGAGCCTACACATGCAGTTATGAGAGTCATTAATTTTCCAGGGATTAATATAACAACGGTAGATGCAACTAGTAAAATTATTATAGCTACCATTAAAAAACTACCCATGACTGTAAAATCTATTTTAGTTTGAAGAGCAAATATTATGAAAGCAAAACATATTATTGTAGCTATGCCTAGAGCCAAAAGTACTTGATTGGGATAGTACTGAGATACAGACACTGCTAATAAAAATGATAAAGCTAAGGTAATTAAAAACAAGAAAATATAGTTAACAGGACTCTTACGGCGTAAATATTCACTACAAGCGAGTGCAATTAAAATACCTAAAGTAGTAATACTTGTGATAATACTAAGGCAAGGATATGATTTTAAAATAATTCTAGTGGGTTCATGAAAAGTTGCCATCGACAAAAATGTTGTAGCGATTATCAATTGGCACATAACAATACTGTAAATTTTACTGAAAGAATAAAAACAATAATGTATAAATATCTATCATAAATACAACTAATAATATACAACTACCATAATGTATTATTGATAAGTAAATTAAAGTTACCATAAGAAGTTTTTGCGTATAGTTTTATCTCTGAAGCCAATGTCCATCTCCATGCTTGATATGATAATTATTCACAAATCTATTTAAAAAATTTAATCAATATAATATATTTTTATAAGGTTTCTACCAATCAATTTTACTATGTAAATACATATATAGCCGACAGGAAAAAACACAATTAGATAGGTAAGTAATTAAAATCTAAACTTACCAATTAAATTAAAGTAATGTGGACTTGCAACTTTGTGATACGAGTATGCGATTGATAAAGACACGGATCACGGATCGCTTATGAGACGTAAGTATTCGACTAAACAGTAAACAGTACCGGGAGATATGAGCAATGAGCGGGTGATCTTCAAAGATAAGGCCAGAGGACTTCTCCCCGCCGGACTGGTACCTACCTATAATACGGCCGTTTGGCAAATCAAAGAAAAAACATAAATAATAACGAAATTCGTGTGATTTGTTTTTCCATGATTATTTTTCAAATTTGAAATCGATGATGTATCATCGAATACAAAAAAAGATCCTGAGGAGAGACGAATCACTAGGTATTTTATGTTATGTTTTTCAATATTACTGTTAGATAGGTAATTTTTTTCACTATTGGTATTACAGTTGATTGAATTATTTTTTCCAAAAACATATTGCACCTGAAAATATAACTGTATACCTATCTATAAAATATAATAATTTTAAATTTATTTACAATGTATATGTATGTATACCTAACAAAATTATTATTATTATTATTCATTGTTTAAATAATATCCATCCAGATTTAAAATATAAAATATTGATAAAAAAAAAAACTGTGCATAATTAAATATTTTTTATTTTTTATTTTTATTTATTTATTTATTTTGTAAATTTTTAAGTCTTAGCTATAAGTAATTACATGGTTATCCAATCAAAATTTTAACTTTAAATGCTTATAAATATTAATTGTGTCAATGTATTTTAAATATTTTTATATTTTTTTTAAGGATAATTTTTGCGGGATTTTAAATTACATTTTCAAGATTTTTGACTTAGTGAATTTCTTATCAACATTTATAAAAATAACACTAAAAAGATCCAAATTTATTTTATCCAAAACCACCTTCAAAACTTAAAATCGAAACTCTGCTTTAACTATTTATCGTGTATACCTATTACCTACACTCGCATCGTGCTAATAAATTAGTATAGATATCAACAATAGAAGAAATAACATAACAAATTTAATGAATAATTTAAATTGATACATAAAAAGTTTGTTAAATTGTATTATACTTAGTTTATATATACGCAAACGATTTTATTATAATTAGGTTATTTTAGAGCAGGTATTAAAAATTGGTCCCCATAACTTGATTAAACCACCTCAAGCTATTTTCCTTCATTTTATCTACAAGTAATGATACTCTTACACCTCTTCCAATAATTAAATTTTTATTCTATTCTCACATCCTATCGGATCTCATAAAAAACATTGTGGATATAGTGGATATACGTTCAACTTTTTTTTTATTTTAGTCCCGCGCGTAAAAACAACCCATGTAAACACCTTGTATTAAATGCTTATACTATTTAAAAGAGCATACATTTTTTAACAGATATATTTATAGAGAAAAAAATTTAAATAAAATAAATTGAAATGTTTAATAACATACTTTACATACTTAGCTTAAAAAAGAGTCAATTATACATTTATACCATACTATATAAGTAATGTTAATATAAACATTTGTAAAAATGTCAATTATCTATGGTTTTTAAACTATAATAATACTTATAATTAAAGACCGGATTTAATTGATATAACAACTTTTTTTTGCATTTAAGATAAATCAAATCTGATCAAATACGTACACGATTTGTATTAATTGCAGTCTTTCTATTTAATTTTATGTTGCAATTTTTGAAATTTTTTGCAATTTTTTTATATTTTACGTTATTAAATGTACAAATCAATATTTCTTAACTAATTTTATAATATAAAAATAATAAAATTATCGTGGATTTTCATTATTGGTTAGATTATTTGATCTAAGAAGTTTAAAGGTGTAATAAAAGCATAAAATATACGTGGCGATATGGACTTCTATAAGTTGTAATAATGATATCGATAACAATAGTTTATTATCCGTTACGATTACAGTTTTTAAAATAGTCTGTATATTCGAATTGTTTTAAATATGCGCCAATAACCCGTGTGGATATTGAAAGATAATTTTCTTTATATAAATATATCTTAAGTAACCGACGATATAATTTTAAGGAACACAATTCAGAAATGTATATAATTATAAATTTTAATTATTAAATCCTTTCAACAACTTTTTTATTTTATAATTTGTAAATGCCTATCATGTTTGTAAGAAAATAAATAATAATTATACATTTTGTAATATTTTAAGAATACATTTTATAATGCAATATTATTGTATTATTTCCATTGCAATTTTGATGTATTTTTAGTGCAACAAAATCCGGTCTTTACGTATAGTATACTAGTATACAGTATTTTAATGCTACAGTTATAATTGGTATTTTTTACCTTTGATACCTTATTACCAATAACATCTTCTGTTCTACCAGAAAAGATATTCAAGTTGACGGTTGAAGCATTTTAATATTCCAAAAGTGATGGCTGACGATCGACACAAAACAGACATTTTTGTAATAATAATACATTCATATCTCCACTCGGAATCTAAATTAAAATATTCATCATAAATATATAATAGTAGTTAACTTTATGAAAATGTAGAAAGTCTTATTCGGTTGATGATTTAAAACGTCTACGACTCAAATTTGAAATCAGCTAAGTTTACCATATTCACATCGAATTGAACACAATCATGCAATCAAACAATAGAAACCCAAAAAATATATTAAAATATTGTACAGAAATATATGCAACATTGTGGTATATTAATTTATTTTCATACATAAAATAAAATAAATATGTTTAAAAAAAAAAAAACAAGTTTTATACATTTAAATATAGGTACTGTCTGTTTTTTTGTGTATTAACCAGGAACTAAGATATACATATATATATATATATATTATGTCCATGGTATTAACTTATGCTGTGTTAATTACTATAGAAATATAGATTAACAATGAGAAAATTATATTTGACATTGGACATCGTAGGTACTAGGTAGTTGTTAGTATTAAAAGTTTTAAAAATATAATGTACTATTTGTGGATATCGGATAACAAATAAAATTCGTACTAACAGAATTATGGTTTCACTTTGAACACTTGGCCACTTAGCGATACAAAAATATTAACTTATATTAATTATATTTTCTTACACACTATAATAGTTATGTCGCATGGTAACCGGTTATAAATATTATTATTTGAGTAAAAATAAATTGTGTTCGTTTTAATTGTTAAATGCTAAAAGTGGTTCAATTAATGATAGGTATAGATGAAAATATGTCTAACACGCCTAGAAAACCTAGTAATATTGACTATGTGGAAGAGGGGGAGTGAAAGGCGCAAATAATCTCAACGCCGGACTGGATTCGCAATATACGCCTTAGAATATAGATCATTGATACAAAAATACATTTTTATAAGTATTATATAAAAGTATTTTTATATAGTCGATGATAATAACAATAATAATAATATTATTATCTAACTTTATTTACAAATATTTAAACTTTAAATATCCACAAAAAACAACCTGCAGTAGAATAATAATTTGTATAGAAATAGTTATAAAAATATTTTTCTTTTCATTAACATTCTTCTATGCTGAGAATATCGCTCATAGTTTTTGATTATCTGGTCCGATTAGAGTGATAGGTAGGATCAGGTGTTAGGAGCGGTAGGGTGGCAAGTATGTATATTGCCTATAATAGGTACCTATATGTTATAATATGATTGTTGAAAGCACCGTGCTGGGCTTATCAAAAACACTTTTTGAAATGCATTATACCTATATGGTGTTTTTAATGCTGGAAACCGGATTATCGCTGATAAACACACTTGTATCCTATTTGACAAACGATAGTGTACCTACATAAGGTCGGGTATACTAATGGATTTAATACATATAATATAGGTAATATGTATACATTTTTTTTTATTCGTAGAAAGTTTCTCAATTAAATTATTTATACCTATTATTATTATTTTTTTTTTTTAGTTTTTTCAGATGATGTATAAACCCAACAGCACGCCGTCGCTCCGACGGCATAATATTATAATTTAGAACATAGAAGTTTAGATAGTAAGTACTAGATGCATACTATTATTATTATGTGACTATTAACGAATGTAAATCAGTTTGTATGCATTTTAATATATTTTTATTTTTTTTTCAAATATTATACTACAACATAAATTGTATACATTACGAGGACACTGATATACACCGATCAAATAGATAGGTATATGTGGATAACCGAAGAAAACATGTAGGAACCACTAGCATTTAAATTAAAATATAGAAAAAAAAGCCGACGAGAGTAAAAATAATAAACGATATTCTTAACTTAACATTTATAATTGAGTTAACTTACTGTAGGTAATATTAAAATTAACAACACAAAATGTATTTAACATAATATATTATAACATACGATGAAAATATTACAGAAAATATCTATATTTGTTTCCTGTTTTTTCTATTTCAAATTATGTTGACGTATTATCAACGCTATCGGTTACAAAAATCCAATAATATTATTTCATAAATTATATGATTACAGGATTATAATCACATTATTTATCAAATAAGTTTTAGCATTTTTTTTAATAAGCTATTATTATATAGGTAGGTACCATGTAATATTATTCAACGATATCGGATACCTACTGTTAGAAAAACAGTTTTTTTCCTAAATAAAACGAAGTAGATATGATGTATGATATATGATATTGTGTGCAATTTTTG